>NC_138373.1:49357538-49362906 GCF_054177405.1 Leptonychotes weddellii
AACAATGTTTATTCTTTCGATCCATTTGCATGGAATGCTTTTCCATCTTTTTGTGTCTTCTTCAATTTCTTCATGAGTGTTCTGTAGTTCCTAGAGTATAGCTCCTTTACCTCTTTGGTTAGGTTTATTCTGAGGTATCTTATGGTTTTGGGTGCTATGTTAAATGGATTCATTTCTCTAATTTCTCTTTCTACAGTTGCATTGTTAGTGTATAAGAAAGCAACTGATTTCTGTGCATTGATTTTGTATCCTGCCACATTACTGAATTGCTGTATGAGTTGAGATATATTTCTTGTATTGCTGAGAGTTTTTATCATGAATAAATCTTGAATTCGGTGAAAGGCTTTTCCTGCATCTATTGACATAATCATATTCTTCATTTTGTTAATGTGGTATATCTTACTGATTTGTGTATACTGAACCATCCTTGCATCCCTGAAGTAAATCCCACTTGACTGTGGACAGCTGCATGCAAAAGAATGAAACTGGACTACTTTCATACACATACACAAAAATAAACTCAAAATTGATTAAAGACCTAATGTAAAACATGAAACCATAAATCTCCTTAAAGAAAACTTGGGCAGTATGGGGTGCCTCGGTGGCTCAGTCTATTAAACATCCAACTCTTGATTTCAGCTCAAGTCATGATGTCAGGATTGTGAGATTGAGCCCCGCATTGGGCTTCATGATGGGTGGGGAGTCTGCTTAAGATTCTCTCTCCCTCTCCCTCTGCCCCACCCCAAATCACTTGTGCACCCATGCATGAACATGCACTCTTGAAAGAAAGAAAAAGAAAGAAGAAAGAAAGAAAGAAAGAAAGAAAGAAAGAAAGAAAGAAAGAAAGAAGAAAGACATAAGCAGTAAAATAATGGATGTCAGCCTTAGCAATATTTTTCTGGATATTTCTCCCTAGGCAAGAAAAACAAAAGGAAAAATAAACAATCAGGAGTATATCAAACTGAAAAGCTTTTGTACAATGAAGGAAACCACCACCAAAACAAAAAGGCAATCTAGTGGATGGGAAAAGATATTTGCAAATGATATATCTTATAAGGAGTTAATACTCAAAATATATAAAGAACCCATTACTCAATAGCAATAATAACAATAATAATAATCTGATTTAAAAAATGAGCAGACAACCTGAATAGACATTTTCCAAAGAAGACATACAGATGGCTAATTGGCACATGAAAAGATGTTCAACATCACTAATCATCAGGGAAATGCAAATCCAAACTAAAGTATCACCTCATACCTGTCAGAATGGCTAGTATCAAAAGATAAGAAATAACAAGTATTGGGGGTGATGTGGAGAAAAGGGAACCCTTGTGCACTGTTGGTAGAAATGTAAATTGGAACAGATGCTGTGGAAAACAGTATGGAGGTTCCTCAAAAAACTAAAAATAGAAATACCATATGATCTAGCAATTATACTTCTGGGTATTTACCCAAAGAAAATGAAAATATTAATTTGAAAATTTATATGCATCCCATTGTTTATTGCAGCATTATTTCCCATACCCAAGATATGGAAGCAACCTAAGTGCCCATCTATAGATAAATGGATAAAGAAGTCATGGTATATTTACACAATGATATATTACTTAGTCATAAAAAAAGAATGAAATCTTGACATTCTCAACAACACAGATGGACCTAGAGGGTATTATGCCAAGTGAAATAAGTCAGACAGAGAAACACAAATACCAAATGATTTCATTTATATCTGGAATCTAAAGCAAACAAACAAAGAGCAACAACAAAATAGAAACAGACTCATAAGTATAAAGAACTGATGGTTGCCAGAAGGGAAAGGGGTGGAGGGATAGGCAAAGCAGGTAAAGGGGATTAAGAGGTACAAACTTCCACTTATAAAATAAGTCATGGGGATGTAATAATATACAGCATAGGGAAGATAGATAATAATATTGTAGTAATTTTGTACAGTGACAGATGGCAACTACACTTATCATGGCAGGCATTTCATAATGTATGTAATTACTGATCACTGTATTGTACACCTGAAACTAATATTTTGTGTCCACTATACCTCAATTTAAAATGGTCAGATGTGTTTCTATATACTAATAACAACATGACAAATACATTAAGCAAACAATCCCATTTACAAAAGCATCAAAAGAACAAAACACCTAGGAATAAATTTGACCAAGGAGTTCAGCCATCTGGATTACAATCATCTGGGTGACTCTTCTGCTAGTGTCACCTGAAGTCACTCGTGGGGCTGCACATGGGGAAGTCACACCTGAAGTCACTCACCTGGCAGTATAGGACTAGATAATTTGGTCTAAGAACCTCCTTTATATGTCTGATAGTTGGTTTTGGCTGTTGGCTGGAAGCCTCCACTCTCTTCCATGTGGCCCTTCCTTCTCCTTTCAATAGGGCCAGCACAGACTTCCTTACATGTTAATGTTCATGCAACGTTCCACAAGAGTGAGAAGGGGAGCTGCACTACCCCTTAAAACCTAGGTTCTGGGGCTCACATGATGTGAGCTGCCACATTCTCTTGGCTGAAGCAACTCAAAAGGCCAGCCCAGATTTAAGGAAAGGGGAAACAGACTGCACCCTTTATGGGAAGAGCAGTAAAGTCACAGAGGAAAGAGCCCTGTGTACAGACATGGAGGATTATTGCATCCATCTTGGCAAGCAGTCTATCAGAGATGTGTTAACTTCACTGTCCGACTGTTGGGTTTGATCTGCTATTACTACCCTGTG
The DNA here is from genome assembly GCF_054177405.1 of Leptonychotes weddellii. Lineage (NCBI taxonomy): Eukaryota > Metazoa > Chordata > Mammalia > Carnivora > Phocidae > Leptonychotes > Leptonychotes weddellii. The sequence continues at coordinate 49,360,281 of NC_138373.1, forward strand.
AGACCTAGAGCTGGTCAGAGTCATGTTTTCTCCATATCTTTCTCATAGAGCCCTGTTTCTTCTCTTCTAAGTTCCTTTCTCAGCTGGAAGTTATAGACTGGTGAGTGTGCTTACTAGAGGAATTTCTCTCCACCTTGGAAACAGAGACTAGTTGTTTGTTTTTACTCACTCTTTTATCACCAGTACTTACACTGTTCATATAACATAATGGCCACTGAATAAATTCTGTTGAATTACTGAATAAATAAATGAATGAATGTCAAAGTTATGACAGTGGTAATATGTAAGCTGTATTTTGAAGGATTGCTTTGATTGCATTAGCCAGAGAAGAGTCAATGAGTATACTAATTCATATGAAAGAAACAATGTGCAGAACACTAAATGGCTAAGATTTCAACAAGAATTCCATTCAAAATCTTTTAAAAATGATAATTGGGTACAATTATTTTAATACTTTAATATAATGTACTACAACTAACAGAGAGTTATTATAATAGACAAAATTAAATAAATTTAACAAATTAAATAACCTCTTAAAAGAGAAAATTATGAAGCATACATACATAAGAAAATACATTAATAATATGCTATAATGCAATATATAACATACAAAGTGAACAAGCTGAAATATACATTTTTAAACTATAAGCATATATCAAAAAGGGACTCTACCATATAAATAAAGAGGAATAAAATTATTCTATTAAACTATGTATCATGGAAAATATCTTGAGGAAATACATAAAGATCATCACAAATTATACCATTACATATCAATGTATTTGTAACAGCTATGTAAAAATTGTAAATGCCAGCAACTAGGCAGACAGGAACTTTGTTTCATAATTACTCTGCACGTAATATGCAAATACAGGGAAAATACTCCAGGATATATGGAAAAAACAAACAACTGCATGTATTTCTCTTTTAAAGAAACTCTTATGAAGATTCTACCCAAAGAAATTCCAACAGAATATCCCAATAACATTAAGGATATCTTTAACTCCAAAATATATTGTCATGCTGGAATCTAAGAATATAGCTATCAATATATGTATGGATATTTTTTCATTCTCAGGGGGAAATATGCTACACAAAGGAAAAAGAGATGTGACAATTTTTTTGAAATCTGGAATCCTATTTACAACATAATGGAAAATAAAAGTTTAGATTAATGGCACAGAAAGAAATAATACTCTCATAGATAAGTAAAAGATTTTTTTAATTCCTTTTGGCTAGAATAAATAAGATCAGAGAAATACTGTAAGCAGCATCTTTAAAACAACTACATACCCACCTGTATGTGTTCTAAGTTAATAAGAAGAGAAGACCCAGAAGCAGAACCATCTTTTACATTTGTGGGACCCAGGGCAAACTGAAAAATGGAGGCCCATATAATACATGGATATATTTGAAAGTTACAAATCATGGTAACAAACCATTAAGTAAGTTATTTCTATCTATTTACCTTGACAAAGTTTCCATTTTGATTCTGTGATTCCTCTGAACTCCACATCAGAACATGACCTACCTGTAACCCGCACCCTTGGGGACTTCCTACTGCCAGTTCTATGGGACACTACAGGTACCTCACATACATGCAGGTCAGTACCCTGGCTCAGCTGTCACATTCATTCCATTCACATCCTCTCCAGGTACTATTTCTGGGCCACCCTTTGAGCCTAAGGGCATGCATTCCCCCCCAAAAAAGAACAGACCTGGGAAAGACACCTGCAGAGTTCCTGGAATCAGACATGGGGCAGACCAAGCAGATAACTTAAGATGGACCGGAAGGGGGCTGTGCGGGCTCAGAGTGAGCATCTGCCCCAACCCCACACCAGCTCCATGGACTTCTCACCTCACTGAAAGGACATCGCCACAGTAGGGCCAGAGCAGGGCACTGTCTCACCCAATTTACGGTGGAACTAAGCAAAAGGAAAACTGGGTCACCAATAAACACTATGGAATCATGCAAAGAATGTTCTTGATTCTCACTACATCAATTTTCACTTGGGTTTTATAATATTTAAACTTAATTTTAAGTCTTAGAATTTCTGAGGTTTAAAGATTTAATATGGAAAATATCTGATAATCCAATCCAATTCAAAAATATTGATGGTAGAAGATTGTGCCAGTTGCTAGAAGTGAATACATTACTCCTGCTTCAAGGATGAGTAATTTGGCACACAGACTGTCATATACCTTCAATTCACCATAATAAAATGTTGTAACAGCAACAGAATTCATGTGAAATAGTGAAACTGCATGATGCTCCGTAATTTGAATGTGACCTCTACTATGCTGGAGACTGTCCCATTTGTTCGCTGCTTTATATAAGCAGCTAAACTAATACCTGTCCAAAGTAGGTGGTCAATAAATATTTGTTGATTGAGTAAAGGAAGGGGAAAGAGTGAACACCGGGCATCTGCTATGTCTCAGGAACTTACATAAATCACAATGGCTATTATATCTATTTTGCAGATAAGGAACAGGTGACATAAAGAAGTAACATCCCTGAATTCCCAAAACTGGTAAATGGTGGAGACCATTCTAGAATCCAGATATGACCTCAAAGCTCCTGCTCTTTCCACCTCATCCATATCAGACCCAATGCTCTCTTTCTATA
>NC_138373.1:49363006-49373737 GCF_054177405.1 Leptonychotes weddellii
GCTCGCTGCTCAGCGGGGAGTCTGCTTCTCCCTCTGACCCTCCTCCCTCTCATGCTCTCTCTCATTCTGTCTCTCTCAAATAAATAAATAAAATCTTTAAAAAAAAAAAAATAAATAAAAAAAAAATAAAACAGACATCATAGACATAATAAAACAGATACGTGTCCCTCTACATAGGTTCTCCTTGACTGCATAAATTACAAGTGCAGAATGAGAGAGAAGACAGGTATTGGCGGCTCAAATATCACAACTGGTGCTGCCATTGACTCCTGTAGCATTTCAAATGAAACAATGTGCAGTCTGCACTCAATTTACATGGCAGCCGAACTCTTAGAAAATTGACCGCACATTAAAATTATGCAGAAATGCTGGACACAGAATACGTCTTTATTGTATGAAACCAGCTCCCACCCACTAAATGCCAACAGTGCCTGCTATCACCCAACAAAAACTCCTCAAAGACTTCCAAAATGCCCTATAGCAGGCAGCACCACCTCCCAGGGAACACTGCCTTGCTGGTCCTCTGTAAAGAGCTATGAGAGCCCAAGGAGAGAGACTTTGCCTCTACCTTGCCCAGCCTGGGCTGTGGAGGTCAGCCAAGTTTCACAGTGAAGGCAAAATATAAGGTGGGGCTTACCAGCTGAGGACTTCTCCAGGCTAAGACCCTGGGAGCACTTTCCAGAGAAAACCTACAGGAAAGGCTCAGGCAGACCTCCCACACCCCCAGTGAATACAATACAAAGCTCCCGGTTATTGTCAAGTTTGTGTGGGGAAAATGTAATTGTTAACTTGAATACATTTTAATGACTTTAGCAGGAACTAGGGAAGTCACATTCTTCCCCTAGAGCAGTACAAGGGTATTAGCAAGTGTATTCCATATAAACTCGGGGAGGGGGCGGGATGACGTTCTTTAAGTCTCCTTATCAAGCTCTTCAGTGATAAAGTTCCTCGGTAACATTATGAGCACCAAGCTTACTAAGCTGTAGATTTAGAAAGAGAAGCATGACTGACTGTCCATGAGGACTGTGTTTTTTCTCTATGTGCTGGGTACTGTGTTCTCATATTTCTGGAACACAGTCTCAGTTCTGTGATACCTTGGGCATATCTTAATCATGATGCTATGCTTAATAAATGTCTCTGTTTGATTTGAAGTCTCATCTACTGTATTGAATCAACATAGCCCTGCATTTGTGCCTGCATGTGTTGGAGATGCTGTTCAAGCATCTGTCCAAATTAGCACACTTAGCTTCATTTCCTTCCTTGGGGGAATCCTGTAATTTTTCTTACTCTAGAGTTTTTAAAGAGGCCCTAATTGTTTATATTTCTTGTTGTGAATGAGTCCGTTGGAGCTGCTAACAAATGACTCATAATAAGTTGGATTCGATGATCTCTAAAATTCCCTCCTGGTTCCAACATTCTATGATTTTATAAGTGGTCCATTAATTTCCCTAATTTCTCAAGAACTCAAATATCACAGGCAGATATTGGGAATATAAAGTGATTCTTGGTGAACTGTCACATACTCGCACAATTTGAATACCTGGGAAGGGTGTTAAGGGACAAAGGAACTGCTTTAGGTTATTAGATCAGGGTAGTGTTTGAAAAGATTTCAGAGTAGGATTATCTATTAAACGTTCAGAGCAGGAAAGACCATCATGTATTGGCAAAGAGGCTTAAGGAAGCTCTACTGGAAAAGCGGAATGACATAAAAGGGAAAAAGAGAGTACAAAACAGAGACATTGGAGAGGTGAAGTTATAGATTTATGTAGCAGAGACTATGGACTCCCGGAAACAAACTGAGGGTTTTAGAGGGAAGGGGGGTGGGGGGATGGGTTAGCCCGGTGATGGGGATTAAGGAGGTCACGGATTGCATGGAGCACTGGGTGTTACACGCAAACAATGAATCATGGAACACTACATCAAAAACTAATAATGTACTGTATGGTGACTAAGATAATAAAAAAAAAAAATTATGTAGCGGACATTGGCAATTGAACTCCAAAAGTAACTTTGTTTTGGCCCCAGTAATTTACATGTAAACAAACAAAGAAAACAAACAAACAAAAGCCACTTGAGATTGTTTCTAACTCTCCCATAGTGGACTAGCTGCTAATAAATGCATCAAAGACCCTGCCACTGTCATCTTAGGATGATTTGCCTGCTCTATAGAAGATGACCATATTTGGGGAGAGGCCCCATTTTTCACAATTTTGCCATTTTCTATTTTCATGAAACATATAAAGTGGTCTAAGTTACTTTGATTTTTATTATTGTTATTGGAAAATAGAACTATTTCCACCTATTTTTGTGGAATATATATATACTAATTATATTTATATTTGCTGGTTTCACAGAGCTATTCTCTCCTCATTTCTGAGACCTTCATTTTTATCAGATCTTTCATTCCAAAGCAAATAAGTAATGAAAATTTACATCTATTTTTTTGATTAGGACATTATTCTCCAGTCCATTGACCGATCTTCATTGGATTTCTATATTTCTTCATTTCAGCTGCATTTTCAATTTTCATGCTGTGTTCATCTTTTGTCCTGTATGTTTCTGAGATTTCCTTAAATGAACATTGGCTCATTCTGTTTCATACTTTGTCATTCACCTAAAACAATCTTCTTTTCCATGTCTTCATTATTTTTATAAACATTCCGTTTGGGGAGGTGTGTCTTATTGGCTCTCCCATTGGCTCTTTATTTCAGGATCAGCCACATCTCTTCTCTGTCCTTCTGTGCCACTAGTTTACTCAAGGAGTTTTTCTTTTTTCTTTTTTTAATTTTTAAAAATATTTTATTTATTTATTTGAGAGAGAGAGAGTGTGTGTGTGAGAGAGAGAGAGAGCATGAGCAGGGGAGCAGGGAGCCCCATGTAGGGCTTGACCCCAGGACCCTAGGATCATGACCTGAGCTGAAGGCAGACGACCAACTGACTGAGACACCCAGGTGCCTTTACTCAAGGAGTTTTTCATCTCATTTGGGTTTATGATGTTGTTTCCTTCTCAATAACCCCTTACTGACATCCTCCCACCCTCACTAATTCTCTCTCTCTCTGTCTCTACACACACACACACACACACACACACACACACACACAGCATGGCTGCCACCACCTGCATGTTCCTCTCTGCCATTCCCTTTGTGACTCAAGTCCATTTGCTACCCCAATGTCCAATATGTAAATTCTTCCTTCTTACTCCAGTTCCCCAATTTAACTCTCATCTCTCCTCCTCTCCTATAATCGAACTCCAGATTTGCAGCTCTTCCCCCTGTCAAGAGATCATTTCAGTAGGGTTTTTGAGAGTAGACATTTTATTTACCACTTGGGTGAAAACAAAACCCCCTGAACAACAATTCAAAAATTAAGACACAAAATTGAGTAGAATGTACTTCTTCATCTAACAAGTACATGCTGGGTATAGCACTGACCTGGCTCTGGCTTTGGGGCAGAGAATTATCAGACTTGACACCTACCCTCAAGGAACTCTCTGCTTTCTTATAAATCATAAAATCACGAACTAAACATGATTGCTCTAAAATGTCTGAAATTGGGCAGCTTGAGGTCTGAGCTCTCTGTCTTGTGAATGTTAAAGTATTTGAGACAGAGGAAACTTCCCTTGGCAAGTGGGAGTTTTCATTAAAGATGCAAATTGGTATTATGAATCTCTGAATGAAGTCACTGCAGACTGAAAAGGAATTAAGTGAAATATATCCAAGTAGGATGGTAGGGAGAAATAATGTAGCTTTTAGGAAAAAACTAAAATGCAAACCAAAATGGAGTATTTTTGAAGATAAAGCAACATACCCAGAATGTACTGATTTAAAACAAAAGGGAAAGTTCAGTAGTTATAGATGAAGAGGCTTTGAGAACCCTATTTGCTGAAATCAGAGTAGCCAGCCATACCTCTTAATGCTATTGCTCTCGGTTCTTCAGAGGCTCTGCCAAGGAGAAAATGTATTCCCTTGATTAGCCTCTAGGGGGCCAGTGTGACCTATCAGAACTGCCAGTAATTTACCATTATACCTGCCCTTCTTCCTACATGACTTCAACCCACACACACACTCTTTTTATTAGTGAACTAGTTTCTGGAGAAGGGGGTAACATCATTGTCCAAATTAATAACTGCAAGTTACTTGAGAGAGTGTAGACATGATTTTCAAAGTCTGTGGAGTAGAACCCCATGAGCTCCCAGGCCAGAGCTCTGACCTGATCACAGATTAATTGGGTGTCTTGGAAGAAATACACTTCCTGTCAATGGAAGGTTTCAAGCACATGGGAAATGATTGCTTGATAGGGACACTCTAAAAGGCATTCAGGCCTTGCCTAAGAGGTTAATATAAATGACTTCCAGGGGAATTTGTAGAATTTTGTTCTTTTCATTGAAAGCTCAGTTTTTCTGATTTTATAGAATGAATCTAGGTAAGTTTATTAGGTACTTATTCTCTTATCTTCTTGAAAACTCATTTTGCTTGTCTGTGAAATGGGAATATAATACTTATTTTATAGTTACATGGATTACTGAGAAAAGCGCCTACTAGAGAGTCAATCATAATCAATAATTGACATTTTCCTTGACTCTGAGGTTTGCATAGTGATAATTCTAATGTATACGAAGTAAAAGGTTATTCATGGAATAAAACTCTGTGCTTCAAAAGGATTTTCAGTAGGATTATTTGGTAGAACACAGTTACATTTTATACCGGGCAAGAAAAGCAGGCAAAACTGAAAATTAGCTATAAAAAGAGATTTCTAGTAAAACACAGATCAAACCTTACAGAAACTAAGTTTTCTTTTCCAGAGTCCCCATGGCTCTGGGTTTCTTCTTGTTTTTTGTTGCTATTACTGAAAATTTGTTTCAATAAACCATCAATCATAGATCTTACAGGAAGATTCTCAAAGTAAAAAAATCTGTGAGTAGAAGTACTGTATACTCTGTTAACATTCTTTCACTGCAAGTGAGAAAATAAAAAACGTGGAATCCATGAAAAGAATCTGCAATATCAAAAAATTAGAACACTGCACTGAGATAAAAAGAATAAAGTACATTTGAGAGAATTATGACAGGAAATAGAAGCAAACTGCATGTGATGTGTCCCTTCAAGAAAAAACAAAGCTATGGCTATTAAATAAGAGATGAAATATGCAATGATGAGATAATTAGTAACAGGGACAGGGAAGAAATGGTTATGAAGCAGGTAGGAATAAAAAGGAAGCAGAATGAGACAAGGAAGAAATGTGATGTGAAGGACAAGCTTGAGTCACTAGGCTAGAATGCAGCAAAAAAGAACATTGAATTCTCTCTGAATCAACATCACACTTTTAATTATTACAACTTTAGAACAAGCTTTAATATCTGGTTCAGTTATTCATCTTTCCATCTTCTCTTATAACACTTAGAAATATTTTCATATGTTCTTCCTTTTGATAGGATTTTTCAAGATCTAACAAAATCACTGCTGTAATTTTATGCAAGCAAAACACATATTAATTTGAAGAGAACTTGCATAGAGTCAATTTGGTGTCTCCATTTATTTAAATCTTATTTTTCATCCACTGAATAAATGGTATACCTTTTTTTTCATGTAACTACAACACATTTTTATTAAATTTATGCCTATGTATTACAATTGTTTACCTAAATAAGGACCCTAAAACAACTCACTTGTAAAGGTGAAACACTGGGATTATTCATGCTAATGTCAGAATGGTTTCATCACCTTTATAGTAAACACCAATTTAGAAATTTTATCCAATAAACTTAGACTTCTAAAAAAAAAAAGTGCAAGAAAAAAAAAAGCAGTGCAAGTATAAATACTTAAAAAAATTATAATGAGCAGGTTCATGGAATTATGCTTTCAGGAAAATCAACTCAAACTTACTACAACTAATATAAGAGGTTTTTTTTTCAGATGGTAAATTGCAACAGGATTAAATGAAATTATAGATATAAAGTACTTGGAACAAATAGCAATGTTCAATCTTTGTTAGTTTTTAATACTATTTTCTTTAGCTAGTAAAAAGTATGTTTATCTGCTACAAAAGTGCATATTTGGAAGAATGCCTTGATATGGCTAAAAGAGGAATTCACAAGCCATAGATCATGCATGTTTTCAACCTGACTGGATATTGACCAGTGGCTTACTGGTTTACACTCCCACCAGTAGTTTTTCATGTATTTTAAATAAATCAAGTTACACACTAATCTTTAAGATCCTATTACTCCCCAAAAGAGAGATACACCATTCTGCTACACTAGCAGTTGAGTACTTTAATAGAATTCTCAAATTATTTATTATTTTAAAAGATTTTATTTATTTATTTGAGAGACAGAGGGTGAGTGGGAGATCACGAGCAAGGAGGGGTGGTTAGAGGGAAAAGCAGAATCCCTGCTGAGCAGGGAGCCTGATGCGGGACTCCCAGGACCCTGGGACCATGACCTGAGCTGAAGACAGATGTTTAACCGACTGAGCGACCCAGGTGCCATAGAATTCTCTATTTAAACATAACTTTTTAACAAAGAAAGGTATACTAACTCTTCTATCAAACATGAAAATTTATCAGTGTCCAGCCTAACTCAATTGAAGAATAACTGAAAAATACTAAAACTCATACATTTTCTTGTTGAGTCTATTCCAACTCATTAATACTAAAACATATTGAGTTCTATATATTATATATATATAGTTCCATATATAAGACTATATATGGTCTTTTCTCATTTTTATGTACTTTGCTCATTTATAAGCAGAGTATAAATTGAAGATTAAAGTTCAGAATTGCCATAACAATTGCATGGGGAGAGAAAATATAGGAACAAATAGGAGGGAATAACTTATGAGATCATCAAGAAGGGAGAATACCATTCCCATCAATATTTTAGTGAAGAAACTAGATATACTATAGAGGCAATATAGAAATATGGAAAATCCTAACCTGGAAGTTGATTAAAATGGTGACTAAGAAGCCTAAAACTTTGTACACAATTTAAGTAATATAATAGTCCACTTATCAAACCACAACAAATGGAAATTCATTCTCTTTTCTGAAATGGAAGAAAATTTCTCTCAGTGTCTTCCATAAGACCTTTGAGTTTTACTATATAGTATCTCAGGATTGAAACTGATTAATGTGAAACTAAACCTGCGACCTGCAGCAGTCATATAGAGTTTCTAGGTTGGAAAGTGCCCACACTTGAGTACTGTTTTTCTGTGCATTTGGAGCAAGCAGTGTGGTAGTCTAGTTGGAGGCATGGGTGGCTGGTAAGGAAGAGCAGAGCCTGGGAGAAGGGGTTCAGGAACCTATGGTTAGGATGAGTAAACAATGTTTGGAAGAAAGTGTAAAGATAATTGTGGGCAAAGCAGAGCTTCTCAGTTAATTAGAAGCACAGCCCAGGTCAGAACTTATGCTCCCAATTGCCACTGCAATGCCTTTTTATTTTTCTTATTTTATTTTTTTTTAAAGATTTTATTTATTTATTTGAGAAAGAGAGATCACAAGCAGGGAGGAGGGGCAGAGGGAGAAGCAGACTCCCCGCTGAGCAGGGAGCCCGATGCGGGACTCGATCCCAGGACCCCGGGACCATGACCTGAGCTGAAGGCAGACACTTAACTGACTGAGCCACCCAGGTGCCCCTGCAATGCCTTTTTAGCTCCATGCTTGAAGTGCGGCTTAGTGAATAATTGGATATGGAGTCTGGGAAGAAAGAAGAATCAAAGATAACTCTGAGATTTGAAATTGGAAGAACCATGGTACCGCTCTCATATAATTATGAATATCAGGAGGTAGTCCTTCCTAGGGTTCCTTGGTGAGAAGGTTTAACTTTCACTGGGGAGGGAGCAGGCTCAAATCTTAGAGAAGGGATTTGTCTGTGCCTGGAGCAAGTGGGCTTTAAAGTTTATGAATCAGAGTGTAGGGATTGCTGGAATGTTGGTGAGCAAGCCTGTGCAGGTACTGGTAAGCCCACATAGAAGAAATACACAGAATGATTAGAATGTTCTGTAAGAAGCAAACTCTGTGAAAAAAAAAATCGAAGTGAAAAGTGCTGTTGAGAACATTATGGTGAATGTATAATATTTAATGAGAATGGTTATGTATAATTTCTGGGACATAAAGCAGTAATTTAGAATTCTTTTTTGTCCCAGTAAATAAATGTACTGTTATTAAAATATACAGCTGGATCATTAGCAGAAATCAATTATTACCTTGGCATAAGTAGCAGGGTGAGAACACGTTACAATTTACAGGCAGAATGTGATCCCATAAGAGCAAGCAGATAAGAATTGGAGTGGTTTAAACACAATTGAGGCCCTTTCCTATCATAACTGCAAAGTAGCTGTCAAATTACTTAAACTCTTTCAGCAAGAATGGTTCAAAGCATAATTGACAAGAAAAGTGGAGGTGAGGAGGAGGAGCAAGATGGCGGAGGAGTAGGAGACCTAAATTTTGTCTGGTCCCAGGAATTCAGCTGGGTAGGGATGAAACCATTCTGAACACCTACGAACTCAATAGGGGATCAAAGAAAAGAATAGCAGCAATTCTCTGAACAGAAAAGCGACCACTTTCTGGAAGGTAGGACGTGCAGAGAAGCGAATCCGAAGCAATATTCAGGAGGATAGACGGCGGGGGAGGGGGCCTCCATCGGCCACGTCTGGCAAGTGATAGAGCCATGGAGCACAAAATTGGAACTTTTAGAAGTCGGCTCCACTGAGGGACATCGCTCCAGTGGCTAAGCGGCGGGTGGAACCCTCTCTGGGACGGTGTGGTCTCAGGACCCTCGGGGTCACAGAAAGACCGGGGGTGCCTGAGTGTGGCAGAGCTCCCAGGTATCAGAGCGGGGAAGCAGGCTGCAGAGACGGAGCCGAGGAGCGGGCTCTCAGCTCGGGGTTGCCATAAACTGTGATCCGGGGCACAGTCGGGCCACTGCTCCTCCAGCAGGGACCCAACAAGTGGCAGATCCGGGGAGACTCCCCTTCCTCCCCCGGGAGGAGGGGCTCAGGAGCGCACCGCAGGGATCTGCTGGGTATGGAGATTCTGCACTGAGTCGGGTGCCAGAGATAGAAACGCTGGGTCACAGGCCGGTAGAGCATGGAGTGTGGCCGGAGACCGGGGAGACGGGACTGACTGCTTTTCTCTGGAGGCTGAGAGGCAGGGCTCCGAGTTCCCGCCTCCTCAGGGCAGAGATTGGGAGGCCGCCATTTCACTCTCGTCCTCCAAAGCTCTATGGAGAGCTTGCAGGGAACAAAAGCTCCCAAGAGCAAACCCGAGCAGATAACTTAGCCCGGACTGGGCAAGGGTGGGCAATTCCACCTACGGCAAAGACATTTGGGAACCATGGCAACAGGCCCCGCCCCCAGAAGATCAGCAAGAACAGCCAGCCAAGACCAAGTTTACCGATCAATGAGAACAACAGAACTCCAGCACTAGGGGAATACACCACATAGAATTCATGGCTTTTTTCCCCCTGATTCTTTAGTTAATTTTTTAAATTTTCTTTTTTTTACTTTTTCTATTTTTGTTTTTTTTTATTTTTTTCCCCTTTTTCAACCAACATCTTATCAATCCTTTTTTTAAAAATCTTTTTTATTTTTCATTTTTACAGTCATATTCTATCCCTTTATAGTAGTTAACCTTATTTTTGGTATATATATATAAGTTGTTCTCTCTTTAAAAATTTTGGGATACAGTAGCTTCTAACAGACCAAAATATACCCTATATCTCTAGTGTATGGCTTTGTTCTAGTCTCCTGGTGATCACATTCTCTCCCTTTTTCTTGTTTTTAATTTCTCTTCTTTCTTTTTCCAACCAACTTCTTATCTTATGAATTCCTTTTATAAAATCTTCTATATTTTTCATCTTTACAGTCATATTCCACCCCTTCATCATATTTACCCTTATTTTTGTACATATATAAGTTTTTCTTTCTTTAAAATTTTGGGAGACACTTTTCTAACAGACCAAAAACACCCAAAATCTAGTGTGTGGCACTGATCTATTCACCAGCCTGATCATATTTGATCATATTCATTTTTTAACTTTTTCTTTTACTTTTTTTTTCTTTTTTTCTTTCTTTTCCTTTCTTTTCCCCCGGTTTCAGATCTCTTCTGATTTGTTTAGTGTATTTATTTCTGGGGATGTCGTTACCCTGTTAGCATTTTGTTCTCTCATTCATCTATTCTCATCTGGACAAAATGACAAGACAGAAAAACTCACCTCAACAAAAAGAACAAGAGGCAGTACCGACAGCCAGGGACCTAATCAATACGGACATTAGTACAATGTCAGAGCTAGAGTTCAGAATGATGATTTTAAAGATACTAGCTGGGCTTGAAAAAAGCATGGAAGTTATTAGAGAAACCCTTTCTGGAGAAATAAAAGAACTAAAATCTAACCAAGTCGAAATCAAAAAGGCTATTAATGAGGTGCAATAAAAAATGGGGGTGCTAACTGCTAGGATAAATGAGACAGAAGAGAGAATTAGTGATATAGAAGACCAAATGATGGAAAATAAGCCGAGAAAAAGAGAGATAAACAACTACTGGATCACAAGGGCAGAATTTGAGAGATTAGTGATACCATAAGACGAAACAATATTAGAATAATTGGGATCCCAGAAGAAGAAGAAAGAGAGACAGGGCCAGAAGGTATATTGGAGGAAATTATAGCAGAGAACTTCCCTAATTTGGGGAAGGAAACAGACATCAAAATCCAGGAGGCACAGAGAACTC
>NC_138373.1:49374237-49399726 GCF_054177405.1 Leptonychotes weddellii
TATGCTAAGCAAAATAAGTCAATCAGAGAAAGACAAGTATCATATGACCTCACTGATATGAGGAATTCTTAATCTCAGGAAACAAACTGAGGGTTGCTGCAGTGGTTGGGGTGGGAGGGATGGGGTGGTTGGGTGATAAACACTGGGGGGGATATGGGCTATGGTGAGTGCTGTGAATTGTGTAAGACTGTTGAATCACAGACCTGTACCTCTGAAACAAATAATACATTATATGTTAAAAAAAAAAAAAAGAAGATAGCTGGAAGGGAAAAATGAAAGGGGGGAATCGGAGGGGGAGACGAACCATGAGAGAGGATGGACTCTGAGAAACAGATTGAGGGTTCTAGAGGGGAGGGAGGATGGGTTAGCCTGGTGATGGGTATTAAAGAGGGCACGTTCTGCATGGAGCACTAGGTGTTATACGCAAACAATGAATCATGGAACACTACATCAAAAACTAATGATGTAATGTATGGTGATTAACATAACATAATAAAATAAAATTTAAAAAAGCAAATAAATAAGAAGGCAACAGTAACAATAATGAGGGTAGGAAGAAACTTTGGGGGGTGATGGATATGTTTCTGTTCCAGATGACAGTGATGATCTCACAGGTGTATACTTGTCCCCAAACTCATCTAGGTATATGCAGTAATATGAACAGCTTTTTATACATTAATCATACCTCAAAAATGGTTTCAAAACACAAATTAGTGAGTACACAAATTTGGAAGTTGAGAATCCATGAATAATGAGGATTGACTATCTTATCTTCATTGTACAGATGTGGAAACAGTTAAACATGTAAATAATTTGCTTAAGGTTACCTAGCCAGGAAAAAAAGTGGAAGTCCACCTCTAAAACTTTCTGGATCCAAATCCTATAAGCAATTATGCCACAATGCCTTCCATATGGGTTTCATCATCGTTACACTGTCCTATTGCATGACATCCTTTGTCTGGTCTTGGTGAAAAGTAAAAACAAGCATGGGATATCCCCAAGCTTTATATATCACAGAACACTAATCTCATCACTTAGAGATATATTCTAACCCGTTTCTTCTCTGTGACAGAGGAAACCTGTCTTCTAATGAATCTACATTCCTGACAGTAAGTTCAGAGCTGGTGTTGCAATGAGTTAAGGGTTTCAGAATCACACATTTGATTTTTAAATCGGCTCTTCTCACACTAGTTATGTGAACCTAAAGATCTCATGTATCCTCAGAACAGGAATTGTAATGTTGATTTTATAGGATTATCCTGAAGATTAAATCAGATAGCTAGTGTAAGGAATTTAGCTCATAGTAAGTGCTTGAAAATTAGCGTGTATTACTCTTCAGTATTTGTTCTTCCGGGGCCTCCCAGAATCTATTCAACAAAGGGACTTTGCATCACTTGGTTTCTGCATACAGGCTTTTAAAAATCAAAAGTAGAAACAACTGTCGCTTCTACCATGACTATAATAACAGCCACATTGCTCTGCAAAACCCTACAGTTCAGCTGAAGCTATGCTCCCCTCTTTGTCAAGGGCAATATAGATGTGTGATACATATATAGTAGCTCAAGGGTGGAGATTCCAATATTCCATCATCAAACATGGCTTGAAAACAAACCCTAACCCCCTTAGAATTAAAGCTAAGTCTGCCATGAACAGTTGTTTCTAAACTTCCACCTCTTTAAAAAGCACTGTGTTTTGATTTTCAATTCTAGTTCAGAAATCACTCCATCTGGCCTGGCCAATCAGGATGCACAAGAAGCACCGAATTTAGTTTATTTTATTTATATATATAATACCAGAGGATGTGTTAATGTAAAAATGAAACCAGGTTTGCAATAATGCTGTGGAAAAGATGGAAAGATTTCATGAACATTTCTCTAAACCCAGAGGGTTTGGTTAAGATGGGAGACTCGGGTGATTTCAAGAGAAAGACCACAATAGCTTCTTAAGGTGATGTCTAAAAAAAATTTTAATTCATGGCTGGCAAGGTTAAAAATAAGAATGACAATGCTGTTTTAAAGTATGAACTAACCACACAGGGAGAGGTACCTACGTCATCTGTGTTATCCACTTATTCTACATAATGGAAAGATCATTTCGGGTTTGAATTGCCACTCTTTTACTTACTTTGTCACTTGTGCAAGTTACTTGATCTCACTGAACCAACAGTTTTCTTTATAAAAATGGTGGCAATAATATCTGCCTCACATCATTGTTGCCAGAATTGAAGTTAGAAAATATATGTGAAATTTCCTACAATGGAGGTCTTAATAAATCTCAATTTTGTTCTTTAAAAATGAAGAAATTATTGACTGGCAATAAAGACTTGAGAGGAATTTTTTTCATCAAAATATTTCAATCATTTATTCAAGTTTTACTGACCTCTTGTGTGCCAGACAACGTTCTAAATCCTGAAAGTCAGAAATCCTTGCGTTGTGTGTGTTGGGAGCAGGGGCAGGAGGGGAGTGGGTGTTGGTGGAGAAGGAACATAATATTATCCTTGCATGTCTCTTCAGAGATGTATAAATCTTATCCTTTTATGTACCATGAATTTGACATATTAGCAAGGACTCTACTCTTACAATAATCCCAAAAGGGAATTAAATGTTACTTCTACCATTAAACTTTTTCCCTCAACATTTCAAGCAAAGCAACCACCTTATATTCTAAGTTCTTATTTTATCTTGCCTTTTCATTTAACAAGAATATACTCAGTTTTTCATTTGATAAATATTTACTGGACTCATCCTGTAGGTGAAACATGAAACAGACACCATGAAGAAACAGTATACCTCATATTACTTCTTGTCCTCATTCAGTAGGGTAATTAAGTGTCACCATTCAGTAGGGTAATTAAGATATACACACAAATAAATATTTTAATTCTACAAAAGCAGTATATAGTGCCATGAAGCTATAAAAGGGGAAAAGATCTCAGGAGGATCAGAGGAGACTTCTTAGAGGATGGGCTTTAAGGATGGATGGTATTTTGATAAAGAGCCCAAAATAAGACAGGAAAACACAAGTTCTTTTGGTTTCAGCAGAGACTAGTTAAGTACGGCCTTGTGTTGTTCATTATCTATTTATTTTCACATTTTATCTCCTCATCTACTTGACAGCCACAGATACTGAGTTTAACCTTCTGTTACTCCCACATCACATGACACACAAGGTCGTATGTACATGTATCAAGTGGTTGAATTTGAGGTCCAGATTGTACTAGCTTACTGCAAAGAATACTGCAGGTAAGAATCTATTCTGCTTTCCAATATTCAGGGAAGGGAACCCTACGATGCCTTCAAAGTCAAAGTATTTCTGTTAGGGTCCTACAGTTACCTCCAAATCCCAAAGGATTGAGTCACCAGTCATGACATGTCTGCATGCCGATACCAGAATATGTTCATGTCAAACATGTGATATGTGCCTCTTCTCATATTCTACTTTTCTTTGTGGCTTCTCCTTTCTCAAGTTTGACAAGATGCTTCAAAGGGATGTTGTCCATCCCTGGCCAGGAGATGGAGTCCTGGGCTTTGATACAGGCAGCACCATTTACCTTCTTTGTTAGAATTTGCTCAGAGGGTTCAATTCAAACTCTGTTTCAGGGCTCACTTCATTTCTAAGGCAGTATCAAGTTATGAAGTTACTACAGTACCGAATTAGCATAAGCTGTTGCAATTTTTTGGCATGAACACAGTTTTTATGTAGTTAGAAAAGGTTATTACTATGGTTTTTGGAAGGGAAAAATAAATGGTTGGGGAAATAGATATGATATCATTTTTTCAAAAAATATACATGTTCCAAATTCCCAGCACCTATCTCAGCACAGAAAATATGGCCCTGAATTTTAATGCATTTTGGACAAGGGCCCCAGCTCTCTGTGTATCAGCAGTCTTAATGTCACATCATCTATGAATTAGATGATGTGTTAAGAGAATTGGAAAATACTTTTCACTTCTGGAGATACTCTATGATTGTTTTTGTTTTATTATTTTCACACTATCACATTGCTTTTTTGGTTTCTACTGGGGAGCCTGGAGATGAAAACTGATTCCTAAGCCTTGAAAATCTTTTATTATGGAGTACAAACCAGTCCCTTATTATTTCAATGGCATGTTCTGGTTTTAAGCAAAGGTACAATGATCTCACTGAATAAATGCAGACCAAGATTCTAGCAAAGTCAATGTAGGTCAATAGGTAGGTTCCATAGGAAAACCTCATAGGTCAGAGTCAATGTAACCACTATTTTTGGTCCCATAAATGTATCACCACAACTCTTGACTGTAATGTGTTACAGGTAGTATGTGTTACAGGTAAAGATATTGGTACACTGTGGTCCTAAGTTTTGAAACTTTTCCACTGAAATCATAAGTAAATAACAGAAATTTGGGTCCTCTTTCAGAGTACTAGAATTTAAAATGCTTCCTTTACCCATGAAAATAATTACTGTCTGTCCGAGTTAGAAGAAAATTCAGAGTTTGGCTGGAACAATTCTTGCTTTCTCAAAGTCTCAGGACTGGTTGGTGATGGAGGAGCTCTCAGAATTCACACTTTCTAATTTAAAGTCCCTGAACTCCTTGGTAATATTCTTTACCCTGCCTCTGTGTTTGTGTAGTGACAGAAGCATAATGTTTGGTTTTATAGAGTTGCAACCACTCTGTAATATCAAGCTTTATCTATAGGCAGAATAATGGCCCCAAAGGAGTAAAATTCTTAGTCCCCAGAAACTGTAAATACATTATGTTAAATGGCAAGGGCAGATTAAGGTTGCAGATGGAATTAAGGTTGGCAATCAGCTAGCCTGAGGCTTGGTAGAGTATCCTAGATTATCCAGGTGAACAAATGTAACCACAAGTGTCCTTATAAATAAAATAGGAAGCATGAGAGTAGAGTCAGAGTGAAGCTATGTGAGAAACATAGTGAAGCTATGTTGGCTTTGAAGATGGAAGGGGGCCATGAACCAAAGATGTGGCACCTTCTGGAGGCTGGAAAAGACAGGAAGATGGTTTTTTTCCTAGAATTCTCAAAGGAACACAGCCATGCTGACATGTTAATTTTAGCCCAGTGAGACCCATTTTGTATTTTTTACTTCCAGAACTCTAAGATAATAAATTTGTGTTGTTTTAAGTCACTTAGGTTTTTGGTAGTTTTTTATAACAACAATAGGAAACTAATACACTGTTCAAGGCTATATTCAGTTTAATTTCCTTCTTAGCATACAGGAAGACACTAAATTTCCTTCCTCCTGCTAGGCACAGAGGAGAAAAACTCCCATCAATTATTTCCCCCAGCAAATACTCTGTGGAGCTTAACAAAATTGGTACTTAGGATATAAGACCCATCTAACTCCATTAGTTGCTCAGTGTCTCTGCACCCACCCTAAGCAGCATAGCACCCAAATAAAAGGTACAAACCACTCTGTATCAGTCAGCGGTGTAACAGGGAACAGATGGCTCCTTCAAAAAGAGTAGTTTAAAAGAGATTATTAAAATGGTTATTTGCAATAGAGTAGGCAGAGTTAAAAGTAGTAGTAAAGAAGGGATAATAAAGCATCTAAGGAGGAGCAACAAAGAGAAACCAAACCTCGGACTAAAAGGGCAAGGCATGGGAGCTGCTCCCAAAACTCAGGGAGACCTAATGCAGTAGCTGTAGGCTCTTATAGACAAATGGAGCTCTTGCCAACCTCAGACCATGGAGAGAGGATGCCAGGGGAATAAATACCTTGACCTTTCTTTCTTCCTACACTCTGATTTCCTACCACTTCCTCCCATTGGCTGAAACCTAATGGAAGTCAGAAGGCAAGCAAGAGTTGTTGATGTAGTCAACAAATGTCCACCCTCCAGGGCACAGACCTGAGAAAAAAGGGAGAGGCATGAATCTAGAAGCCCAAAGAAATAGAACATCTACTTCCCAACTCAACAGACACTTCTCCCCTTTCCATGATATGAGAGGTCAAACAGGCTTGCTATTATCTATCATCTATCTATCTATCTATCTATCTATCTATCTATCTATCTATCTATCATCTATCTATAGGGGAACGATAGTGTGTGATGGGAAAATGAAAAGCTATTTCAGGAGCATTTAGATTAAGCTCTTTCCACTGTTATCAATACATAATATGATTTCAGAAAAAGTAAATAGTAACACAACTTCCTTAAGTTAAAAATATTTTGGCACATTTGAGGTTGGCTTAATAAAAGGGCACTACATTGCACTCTCCTCAAAAACTGTTGGTCAGAATCACCAATGCCAAAGATAAGATGCTGGCTGGATGTACCATTAGTATGACCCAGCACACCATTTCTTACAGTGCTACAATTTATGGGATTATAATTTTTTGGCCAAGAAACAACAAAATATTTACTAAAATTTGTTTACATGGCCTTCTGATGTAGTAAGACAGATTTCCATGGACTTTTCTGTTATACTTACAGAAAATAAAAGATAGAGAATGAACTCGCCTAAAGATCAAGAATGAATCCAAGGAAGTAAGCTTAATGCATTTACTAGCATTCTTAAACTGACTAGAAGATATTTACCCTTCCTAAAAAAATAATAATAATAATTTAGACATCTCTGTAGTCAAAAGTGCCATTGATCTAAAGAGACTGTACAACTTCTGACCAGCACTTCTGGGTTAGTAGATGCCAGGTCACAATATAGTCACTAAACTTGGAGTCATCTTAGACTTGTAACCCCATTGAATATGCTGGATCCCTTCTGCATTACTGACCTACATAAAGAGAAGCTTAAGGGGTGGGAATGTGAAATCAGTACACACAATACCATCATGCTGAAACATGAACCCTGGATTGTAGTCCTTTCCACTTCAGCTACTGGATGAAAGCAGGAAGCTCTGCTGCTTTCAATCCCGTCACTCATCCCTTCCTAAGTGTTAATAAACACAAGAGAGAAGCAGCATTAAGATCAGCATGAGCCCTGAAATCTTGGAGGTCTTTCATCATCCAGGGGCCATGGTGATGAGTGAAGCCATGTCTCATAATGTGTGAACCCCCTGTGGGTTGCAGCCAGTGAAAATAGGTCATAGGCTCTGGGCCCGTGCAAGTTACCCTCCAGTTTTCTAGTAGTTATTCATGTCCTTGGTGTTAGAGGTTGGACATAGCCTAAGGTACATTTACACGTAGTAGCAAAGGACCCAGTTCTGATGGCAAAAATCGTGTAGGGGGTCAATGAGGACAGAAGTTGGCTTTGTATCAAACATATACAAAGAGCCAAGTTTACCTATATTCAGCTTCCTAATTATCATTTGTTTCCCAACTGGCTATATTATTTTCATTCTGCCTTTCCAAGTAGAAGAATCAATAATATTTATTATCATATAAATGCTACTTCGAACATCACTAAATTTTCTTCAAACTTTGATGTGACAATTCCACAAGATTTTAAATAATATCCAATACTTTGTAGAATGCCTGCATTTCCCATTGCCAAAATATTTGGGGATGATACTCCTATCCAAATATAGAGCAGGGTAAATAAGGCAGAAAAGAATGTTTTTGTATTTAATACATAAGGTGATGTTAACATTAATATGTTCTGAAGGCGTTTGGACCTTCACTTTCTCCCACACACATTGGCATAATTTCAGATAGAAAAACTTTTGACATTTAATCTACTTAGCAAAAATCTTAATTTCCTACTAAAGTCTTGGTACTCATTAGTGCTATTCACATGTATTTATAGTTTTCTTCATCCTGGGTACATGGCAGCTACATGTCCCCCTTGAAGTCAGATAAAACCATCTGACTTTCTTTAGTTACTGAAGAGTGAGTAGAACTAATGTGTATCAATTCTGGGCTGAAGCCTAAGATGTATGCATGATCTGCTTTGTTCCCACGTCCCTGCCATAGGTGCGAATGATATTCTAGAGGTTGGGTCTCCCTCAATCTGGGGCCTCAGAGTGAGGAAAATATGAAGAAGGGCCCCTGCTACTCTAAGATGAATGTGCAGAATGAGTAAGGACCATACTACAGGCACTAGGCCTACCCTCTCTGCTCTCTCTGGAAATGACTAAACTTTTCACAGAATCACACACATACACACAAATGCCCACATGGCCCTAAGGTCTAAACACTCTTTCACAGCTGTGCTCTATTTCATAGCCCACACTGGCATTTAAGATACTTGAAATTATTGGGGTCATTACCAAACACAGCCATGCCTCTCCTGATAGATAAAAGATAACTTTAACCTTGCCACAATTTACATCTCTCACAACAAAGGGTCAATGAGAGTAAAGACAGTGTATTTGGGTAAAGGAAGCATGAGTTTTGTAGTCACCTTGATCTGGTTGAAGTAGAGGGTTCAGCACTTACAGCTCTATGATCTTACAAAGCCACTTAGTTTGAATGATTTACTTTTCTCATCCGTGAGATGAGATAATACTATATCTTTTGCAGAATGCTATGAAGGATAAATGAGATAACTAATCTCAAGTAACTAGCTCAGGATAAGTAGTGACCATCAGTGTCTATTTTTTTCTTCCACTCTGATCCTTCCTGATAATGAAGTATCAGAAGAATGAACTGACAAGACCAGGGGTGGACAAATTATAGCCAACAGATCAAATTTGGCCTGCTGCCTGTTTTTGTAAATAAGATTTTCTAGGATTACTACCACATTCATTCATTTATGAAATGTCTATGGTTTCTTTCACACTACAAATGCAGAGCTGAGTAGCTGTCACAGAAACTGTATACACCGCAAACCCTAAAATATTTAGAATTCAGATTTTTTCAGAAAAAGTTTGCTGACCTCTGGACTAGATTCATTTATAACCTGGGCAACTCAATTTCTCATACAAATCTAGTCCTGGACTTATTTTCCCAGGACAGCTCAATATTGTGTTGTGTACTAGTTGTAGGTTATGGAAGATTGAGGTCAAATGATCACTGCCTGGTGTGTGACATTACCCAAGATTTTACAGTGAGTCCTGAAACATAGTAAAGGACAACCAAAAGGGATGCTCTAAGTTTATTTCTTTAATGTCCTAAATTAGCACTTGTGTTTTCACTTAATAATTCATTTCACAAGTATGTGTTTAAATGCCAGCTATATGCCAATGAACTATGTTAAACACTAAAGATATGAAGATAATTAAGGTACAGTGTTGCAATCCAGAAGCTCCTAGTCTTACAGAGTGGGAAATACATAAATAAATAAATATAATTCAATGAGATAACAGCTAATAAATATATAAGCATACACACATAAGCAAACTGGAGCAAGGGGATGAAAGAAGGTGGTGTCTGAGCAGAATATACCAGATTCCTTGACATAAAGCATCCCACAGTGAGAACCTCTGCCTATGAGCATGTGGAAGCAAAAACTAGCTGGAGCATCAAGGCACTAAGCAGACCCCAGGATAGATGGAGCGTGCACATGCCATACTCTTATCAGAGATTTCAGATAGTACCTTAATCTGGATCCTATTTGGTTCCCCAGCTTTCATTTCTGGGGAATGTCTTGTGACATTTCTCTTGACATCAGCTTTGGTGCCTCAATACGACCACCACAATTTATTCTTTGTTAGACCTAACTTGGTTCTTGTTGCCTAGATCTGGACTTGCTCAGAGCCATAATGACTTTTTCATTTGGCTCAGAAACCTCACCCCGAGCTTTAGATCTTCTCTTACTGGCCCTAATATGCTCACCCCCTTACTCACTTCTGACCTAGATGTGCCAGTGAACTTTGCCCTTCTCCTACTATTACAATCCCAATTTGATTCTGTTGAGTGGAGTGTTATCGAAAAGAAAGATCTTTTCCAAGAAGCAAATACAGACAATTCTTACAGTTTCATGGGACATAACATTTAAAGTTATAGAGGTGTGAAAAAGTAAGGTGTGTTTAGTTACTCAAATAAATCTGATATAGATAGTGTATACTAAAGAACAAAGAGTGACAGAAGATTAAACTAAAAAATAGTCAAGAGCCAGATTGCGGAAGACCTGGGAAATCATGTAAAGGAACATGTCCTTCATTCTGTGGCTAGTCAAGAATCACTGTCAGATTTTAAACAGAGAGGCATGTGATAATATTTGTGTCTTAAAATATTGCTCTGGAAACAATATGGTTTGTAATTGCAAGAAGAGCATAGAAGTCTTAAGAGAAAGAAAGTAGTTACCTAGCAATTGTCATAAGCCAGGTAAGATATGAGAGCCTAACCTGAAAGAAGAGAAGAGAAGGAATTTGAGATATATTTGAGAAGGAACTGCAGAATTGATACATATTTGGATAGATGGTGAGGAGAAAAAAGCAGTCTAGAACAGTGCTTCTCAAACTACCTTAATCAAGTTCAATTTATAGAATTCATAGCCACTGAGGAGCAATACTTTTGTAAAATAAAACAAAAGAAAATGATCATGTGCTTGGATGTTGCAGAAATGTCAAACCGCTATAAGAGTTTCTAATGCTTACTTTCAATTTGTGTATTTATCATGCCACAGTGTAATCTGTGGTGCAACACTCATCCACAGACCACACTTTGAGTAGAACTGTGCTAGAAGGCCTCCAGGGTTTCTGGTTTGGCTGACTAGATGGATGGAGTGGACGTTAGCCAAGTTAAGGAACAGAGGGAAAGTGGATTTAAAGGTTGAGGATGAGTTTCATTTTAGATATGTTATTCTTGATGTCCCAGTGGAACACAGATGGAGAAATCCATGAGGTTGCTGGCAATTCAGCTTGTATGCGTTTCATTTGTAGAGAATGTCTCACATATGGTAAGTATTTAGTAAGGTTTTTTTAAATGCATAAATGGAAGCAAACTTCCCATTTAATTGTCTACAAGGTAAGTACACTGTGCCTATTAGAACAAGCAAGACAGGATATTGGAATAAATATCATCTAATGATAGAATTCTAATATCAAACTTCTGTGATTACACCACAATCTGAAAATCTGAAAAAGAAGACCGTTAAAACAGTTCATGACATGAAAAGTTGACTTTCTGCACTAAGGAAAAATGGTAAAAGGCTGTCATTTTTTTCTCTCTACTTCATTTATTCATTATCAGTAGCATACTTCATTTGTCTGCTACACGATATTTGACTAGATCCAAGTTTACTGAGAAATCACAGAAGTTGGCCAAGTTGTTTTCATAGAAGGTACAAATCTCAGTCCACACAACTCAAGTGCACAAGGCATGTAATGTTTTCTGTATGTGACATTACTTTCATTTGTAACCCATATTCTGCCATGAGAAGAAGAATTAATCTGCCTTTTACCCAAAGTTACATCTACATAATTATAGAGTCCTGGCATGGTGTGGGCTGTCTGATTGCGGGTGGCCAACACCATCTGATCTCTCCCTGCCTTTCACTCAGTTAGTTAAATAACCCTCATTCTTTGGGTCCCCATCACTGATCCACAGCATTCACTGCTGTGATACCCCCTGCGCTGACTTCAATCTCTCAGCCATTTCTTAGTCCTCCTCCATGCCTCCCTGGTCAGGGAACTTCATGGGACTAAGACCTTCCACTACTATTGTGCTTTTACATGCTTGAGAAATCATTTGACTGCTTCCTACACTGTACTTTGAAGGAATTCATTCAACAATCTCTACCGGCAAGTATCTTCTGAGCTTGAGGATGAGTTTCATTTTGTTCCAGGCCCCTTTCTAGACTCTTGGGATACTTTAGTGAGCAAAACTGACTAAAACCTCTGGCTTTGTGAAGGATGCATTCTAGGATGAGGAAATAAATGATAAATAATAAGCATAATAAATAAGTCTAATAACATAGTATGTTTGAAGTTAAGTGCTTTGGAATAAAGCAGAGCAGGGTAAAGAAGATTTAGGAGTGCAGGCTAGGGGTCGTGGTTTGAATTTTTAAGTAGGCTTGTCAGAATGGAGCTCATTGAGAAGGTAATATGTGAGCAGAGGAGAGAGGTGAAGAAGTTCGTCAAGGGGTAGTTAGGGAAAGGGCATTCCAGGCAGAGGGAAGAGCAGGTGCAAAGGCTTGGGGATAGGAGCAAACCTGCTCAGGGAATAGCAAAGAGGTCACTGTGGCACAGTGAGCAAGAGTGAGAAAAGCAAGAGACACATTCAGAAAGGGAATTGGATGGGCTTTTACTCTGGGTGAAATGGGGAATTCATGGAGAGTTTTGAGCAGAAGAGTGACATAATCTGACTTAGGTCATCAAGGGACTGCTCTGGTTGTATGTTGAAAACACACTACAGAAGGAAAGTTGGAGCAAGGGGACCCATTTCAGTAGCAATGGAGGTGGGGAGAAGTTTTTGATTCTGGATGTATTTTGAAGGTAGAGCCAACAGAATCTCTTATTGGATATAGGGTGTGAGAAGATGAGTCAAAAATGATGTCAAGGTTTTATCCTGAACACTGGAGGAATGAATTACCATCAGCCTGGCAGGGCAAACTGTGGACAAAGAGTTTTGTTGAACAGTATCAGGCCCTACACTTTTGCTCTCAGGCCATGTTTCTACACATTGGTATTCCCATTGCTAAATACAGTGCCTACCACTGGGTAAGCAGAAAAATACATGCTGAGTGGGCAAATGAGTGAATGGATAATTAAATACATTCCCTGCAGGGCAGGCAACCTGAGGTCTTGCTGCTTTTTTGGGTAGTACCCAGGAAGCACAGGGCAAAATTACTCTCTGCTTGCGGATTCCTAAAAACCATCTGAAGTTCTTTCACCCTATTTCATTCCCATCCAGGACTGTCAGTCTGGTATAGTGGGAGAGTACCAGGTCCATTTTCTGAGACATAAATCTCAGCTCCCTTGCTTCCATTCCAGCTATCCTTCTCCATCTACCAGTCTAGACAACTTTTATCTATTTCCAGGAAAAAAACACCTAATTGTATATATCTTCCAAATCCAAAGATTTTATCCTTGGATTTCAGCTTTGAAAGAGTTAAGAATCATAATCTCAGAGCAGCTGGCTGGCTCATTTGGTAGAGCATATGACCCTTGATCTCGGGGTTGTAAGTTTGAGCCCCATGTTGGGTGAAGAGGTTACTTAAAAATAAAATCTTTAAAAAACAAAAAAGAATTGTACTCTTATTCCCTGAATTTAAATCAAATGATCTAAATGTGGCAGGATAAATATTTTAATGTATTAACCAGTGGCATGCCACTGATTGAAATGGGGAAAGGCAAGAGGTTCAAGGGAATGCCAGGAATGAAGTACACCAGTTAATATATCAAATATTATGCTATTATTTTTTGATCATTTAGATGAAACAGATTTGCCCCCAGAATAGGCTCTGTCTGCACAATCATCTTGTAATTGTTATCAGCTTGCCCATTGATCCAGAGTAAATTAGTCTGATGGTATTTAAGTAAAACAGATTCTGTCCACGAAATTATGCAAAACGTAACAATGTTGACACTGGTCATACTGTGCAAGCTAATAATTAGACATTGTGTATGTCATTTTCTGAACTTTCAGAGAGAACATTAAACAGCAAGGCATTTGTTAATGGTAGAACATTTCCAGGGGAAAATGGCTGGCAGGAGAATTGAGGGGCAGAGATCAACAGTGTTTAGTGAGGAGAGTGAAATGTGAAGGGGGCTGAGGAAAGAGCAGAGAAATAGATCCTTCAACAACAGGACAGAGCATCCCCTACCTTCACATTCCGCCAGTCCTACCATCCTATCTAATTAATTCTTTTTTATAGGTTAATCTCTACCTCTTGTTTATGAAGATGCCAACTTCTTGTGCATTCATTAAACAACAACAGATTCTTTAACTCATGAGGGAGAGTTTCTGAAACCCTTGAAAATCACAAATTCATAAAGATCACCATTATATATCATTTTCTCTATACAATGTAGTTTCATCTAACTGCAAAAGTATATGTAAATGATCCAACTCTCACTTGATGATCAGCTTCTGTCCTGGCTGCAAACACTTACCGAATCCATTTCACAAATCTCGCTTTTTATAATTTTCCTAAAGAACATATGGTTAGCTTGTTTCTATCATAGCTTCTAGTCACCAAGGAATTTAAGATTTCACTCTTAATCCAAAAGGTCTATTTTCTGGCGAAAAACTAATAATACTTTTTTTAGTCTCCTTCACCACCTTATCATTCTAGAAGTTGTTTTTATTTCAAGCAACATTTATAATATTCTCTTGCAGAAGAAAAATATTTTCATACACACACAAGATCATAAGTTGAGCCCCACCCCACCCCCAAATGCACACATCCTGGGCTGCACCCTGGCTTCTGGCCACATTAGTCTCTAAGAGAGTGAGTCCTATTCACCAACTTCTAGGATTCAAATTAATCTCTCAGCAAAATTGCAAATTGTTTCATGTCATGAACTTATGCATTACCTGCAAAGAGACAACCACAAATGTTAAATTCATGAAGACAAAGGTTTTACTCTTGCTTCTTTTGAAAATAGAGCAATTTATTTGAAGTGGGCTTATACAAAATCATAGTAGCACAGGCCAAATTTGAAGAGCTCTTCATTCATAGAACAAAAATCTAACATAATCTCTTAGGTACTATGAATCATGCAGAGATGATTCTCTTTTGGCCCCTGCCCCCAAAGAGCATATAGTCTGCCTTGAAATTTAACCACTCAGTCAACAAATATTTGTTGAGCAGCTGCTATGTCCCAATCACTCTCATAGGTACTAGGCATAGAGCAGTGAACAAGATAGGCAATGTTCCCACTCTACTGCAGGAAGATAAACAATTAATAAACAAACAAATAAAATTGCAGGTAGTGATAAGTGCTATGGTAAAAATATAGCAGGACATTGTAATCAAGAATGACCAGAGAAGGGTGCCTGGGTGGCTCAGTTGGTTAAGCAACTGCCTTTGGCTCAGGTCATGATCCCGGAGTCTCAGGATCGAGTCCCGCATCGGGCTCACTGCTCAGCGGGGAGTCTGCTTCTCCCTTTGACCCTACCCCCTCTTGTGCTCAATCTCTCTCACTCTCTCTCTCAAATAAATAAAATTAAAAAAAAAAAACTAAAAACATTATAAAAAAAAAAAAAGAATGACCAGAAAAGCTTCTTTAAATTAAATCAGAGATCAGGCAAACTATGGTCTGTGCCAAATCCTGTCTGCCATCTTGTCTCTGTATGGCCCATGAGCTAAAAACAGTTTTCACATTTCTAAACATAAAAAAAGATCATTGGTTTTCCATGAGAACAGTTGCTCAAAGCATTGAAGGCATTGCCTGTTGGCCTGCAGAGCCTACGTGTTTCACTATCTGGCCCTTTACCAGAAAAAGTTTGCAGACCCCCAGATTAGGTGGCCAGGATAGGACTTTCTGTGGAGGAGATGTTCAAACTGAGAATTGAATGGCAAGGAAGAGTCAGCCATGGAGAGATATGGGGAGAAAAAATGCCAATACAAAGATCTCAAGGTGGAAATGGGATTGACATATTCCAAGAAGAAAAAGAAAGCTAGTGTAGCTGGAGGGTAGGCAATGGAAGAGTTCAGAGATAAAGTGGGGGGGGCGGGGAGCTACACAATACAAACCAGGCCTGAGTGAATAGGGATAATTCAATTTAAAATACTCAAGGATTGGAAATGGCAATCCTTGATGGCTGCATAGTACTTCATCATGTTGATGTTTCCTGATTTAATTCTTTTCAATGGATGGTATTTCAACTATTTCCAGATTTTCTAATTGATTGACAAAGTTTCTGTAAGCCCCATGTAAGTATCTTGACAAATTTTTGGAAGTAAATCAGTGAGGTAAATTCTTGGTAGTCAGTCAAATACCACAGACATTTGAGAATTTGATAGCAAAGTGGGTATCATGGATCAGTTGGGAGAAGGGAAAGAGGAGGGCATTTGTAGTAAAAATGATGCGAGCAAAGGTTGGGAGTGGGAACCTCACTGGCATGCATGAGACCGAGTGCCATCACTGGGTGGGCTAGAGCAAAGAAAGTGTAATTTAATTGGGAAAAGGGTAACGTAGATTTATAGAACATAGAGAAGATCCTGATATCCATGGATCCAGATAGAGTAGGATGGAGAACCATAATGCTTACATGTTCCCTGCTTCTGTGACTGATCCGAGATTAAGAGGGAAGAAAACATAGTTGTTCTTTTGGGTCTCCTGATGCTGCTCTTAAGAGTTGTCTTATCTTCAGAAGATGTGGACTGATGGTAGTGGGGGAAAATGGAAACTGCTCTGAGTAAAAGACCAAGTGGAAAGTGCCTAGATTGGTTATGTAAACTTAAATGATGACCTTCCTTGACTCTTGTCTTCTTCAACTTCCACAGTTTAGCTCACATGTGTTGAGCTTCTGTTGTGATGTGAAACTGAGAGTTCCAAAGAGAGGAGGGAAAATAAACTGAGCTGCTGCCCTCAGTAAGCTTCTAATCTAGTTGATTTCCACAGGAAGAGTTAAAAGCTTCTTTCTTGGTGGGGTTTCAGCCCATCTGTACCCCTCTGTCACAGCACTTCTCACACACATTTTATAACTAATTGTTCAGCAGATCACCCCCACTGTGAGCATCTACAGGGTACTAATTCCATCTTACATATATCCTCAGTACCATACCTAGTTGTTGCTACCTACAAGGTGGAAGATACATATTGATTGAATAAATGAACAAGCCAGTGGTTAAATATGATCTCATTCTATAGAGGCTATAGGGAAGACACACACACACACACACACACATACACACACACACACTCGTTTCCTATCAATCTCTGGCTTTCAGGTGACAATAAAACAACCTGTCAATTCAGTTAATCCTGTACAGGCCAGGGGTAGGGGGCAGGGATCAGTTCATTAAACTTGTCAAAGTGGATCAATCTCTCCATTTAAACTGCGATTCTGGTTTCACCAGAAGATAAATCTCTCTGGGCTCCAGATTCTCATCCTGAGAAGCCCCACAAGCAGTCGGAATAGCAAACGTTGGGGAACCAGCTAGCCAGCACTATGAATGTCAGCCCCACCATTACTTTAGGCAGCTTTCTCTGTGCCTCAGTTCTTAAGTAAAATGAGAATAAAAACATCAGCCTCACAGAACTTCCTGGAATAAAGGAGACTATGATTAACTCAGAATCTAGAACATAGGAGATGTTGAGTATATACTTAGTGTGGATCATTTTCATACTCAATATGTATGCCCTTCTCCATTTCTTAACTAGATTGGAAGCTCCTTGAAGGCAGAGCCCACGTATTAGCACTCTGTATCCTGCCTTGATTCATAGCACAGGGAAGATGGTAGCTACTTGGTAAATATTTGCTGAATGGTTTGAAGAAAGGATTTCAATAAGCTAAAGAATTATTTGTACATTTCTTTCAGAAAATGGAATTTACTAATTATAAAACTAATGTATGATCATTGTAGGTAATTTTTAAAATACAGAGAAGTATACAGAATTAAAATCATTCATTATCCCAAATCAAGAAACAGAAATAATATCTGAAAATGTTTTGGTCTATTCACTTCCAGTCTTGTTTTTTTCCTATACACTTTATGTATGCACATTTTTTTTCTTAAAAAAATAGACTGATATTTTCCCTATTGACTTGTAAGCTGTTTTTATTTCTCTGCTTTGCAATGGATTATAAGTATCTTCAAACGGCTCTGTTTTTTGAAAAACATAATAATGGGGTAATAATATTCTCTTGTACCATAAATCATTTACCATTTTCAATGGTTAGACATTTATGTTGTTTCTAATTTTTCACTATTTGAAATAATGCTAAGATGACTAATCTTGTATATAAGTATTTAACCACATCTCTGATTATTCTGTGACATTTACACATTCCTAGGAGGCCATCTAGCATAGCAGTAAAAAAAAAAAAAAAATCCAGATTCTGAAGACACCCCAACCTAGGTTAAAACCTGAGCTTTACTACTAACTATAGCTATGTGTCCCGAGGCAATTACTTAACCTTTCTGAGCCTCAAAAACGTGTAAAGGGAGAAGACATTTCTATATATGCTTATTTGTGAGTACAAGTTTACAATTGTGTGATATAATTAAATAGAGTGAATAGATCATGTCTACACAGATTATGTCTATATATGCACTCTATAACAGCGCACCTATTCTTAGTGCTGTTGAAACATAAGTTAGGTATACATTCTAGGGTTTTAGACACTTTCTAATGTGACTATTGTTTATGTGCTCAAATAGATGAGTAAAGGTGAGAAACAAATGGTATATTTCACTGAGTGCTGTTAATTGAGTGATTTTGCTAATTAATATACTACATCCTAACTGTGAATAGATAGAGATGTTAATTGTCTTCTTTATTACAAAGATGGAGTTAATGCCAAGGATTTGAAGCAAATAGCACTTAACTCCCTGAACTCTGGATGAAGAGGGAGATGGATGTTTGCTTTTGATCATTCCAGTCTTTTCATGATCTGAATCAACAAGTACTCCTTATAGCTTCGAGTCATGGTTCTAATTAGTAGTTCTCCTGGTCCTGGTTTACAAAGTAAAATATAAATCAAAAGATTATTTGTAAATTCCAACAAGCTTTCTGGTCTCACGCCATCTTCATAAAATTGTTTAAATGCCACCCGCTTGTTAAAAATGCTTTCCCTATGCCAAAATATTTATACTAGTGAATTCAAATTACATTTGAAAGGAATGGGTATTTTAAAGCTATGGATGTATTACGTAATGCTATCACAAATAATGGGGTATATGATAAGTAAGTTCATACCTAAATAGAGAAAATGTATTCATATATGTTAAGAACTTCAAAGCAAAAATTAATAGGAGAGTGTGATGATTATGAAAGGATCGTGTAGGTGGCATGTCTAATCCAGAAAAAAATATTCAGAGGAATTTTCACCCACAAAAATCCCTTGCTTTGCCAAGGTACAGAAATCAAAACATAGCAAAGTGAACATTGGCCCTGAGTTTTGCCCAAACATCTAAAATTAAAAAAGAATTAAAGGGAACATTTTATTCCAAAACTGTGAACTCCTTTATATGAAATAGAGGAGTCTATACCATAGGTAGGGTTAGGTAGGAATCTATTCTTTGCCTGTGAAAGGTGGGTGATATATTTGAATTGTAGATTAACAGTTCGGTTTAAGAATTGCCAATTCTCCATACCAGGTATAACCACAGTGCCTACTCAGTGTGCTGCTTGAATGAGTCATTCATATCTTTAATTGGTTATTTGGTGTATTGTAGGGATCACCCCAGCCTCACTAGACCATCGGCATCATGGGAGCAGGGACAGGTCCTCCCCACCACCTCTGTAGCTTCAGCATGTGGAGCAGAGTACGTTCTCAGTGCATATATGTTGCATGAATGAATAAATGCATGAATGAGTTGGTGTGTGTCTTTCTTTCACCCTCCCTCCTGGTTAAGTCAGTGAGAAGATAACTTCTATTTCCTGTCTCTTGAAGTTTGCAGATTTAGATTCCTATTTTCTGAAACTGCCTCCTGTGTTTGCCCTAGTACTACCCCATTTTGTAATGGACCTGCAATCTGCTTCTGAATAGGAGTCACAGAAGGGGTCAAAATGATTGCTCCACGGTCACAAAGTTCTTTTTTTTTTTAAACAACATTAGTGCAGCACACGGTATTTGTAGTAACTAATATGAATATCACAATATTATATGCAAGTACACACATATGTAGTTGAACACATATAACCTAACAATCAATTACAAACTATTAGTATCTTATGTTTTTCTGGTATCCAAAGCAAAGACTCTAGGTTTCTACGGCATCTTAAATTCCTACAAATTACTGAGTGCTGCCCCCTCCCTAAGTGAGAGATTTTCTCCGGAGCAGGCACTACATACCTGCTCTTGCCTGATTTGTGGCTCTGGAGGCCCAGGAGGGATCAATTGAATGGATGTTTAAGTCAGGAAGATTGAATGAGTTGGCTCCATGGCATTCCTAGAGTTGCACAAAGCCTAGAGGGAAACTCCAGGCTCCTCTTTAAAAAAGAAATCCGAGCCACTACCACTTTAGCAGCAACATATTTGCTTCACATTCCTCATAGTCTTTAACCTCTTATACTGAACAAGCAGAATAATGTGAACCCTAGCACAATAAAAACTATCATGTAAGCATAGGCATTTCTTTTCTTCCCTTCTCTTGTGTCATAGAGACTCACTTATTGTTATGATTATTTTGATATCTTTCCAAATGTATTTTCATTGTCCAAAACAGTTATTCATAAATATCCACTGATTTTACTTTTTTTAAATTTTTAAACTTTATCATTCGCAAAGAAATTGCAATATCGCATTAGACTGAAGTAAGGACCTGATAGGAATCCTTAGCTTCAACAGGGAGAACAATGGTTTCTTGGACTCAGGGTGGTAGGGAGTGTTACTGGGTTTATTCTTATTTCTCATTTTAATGTTCACCATGAAATAGCATATTGCAAAATCATTGCATTCCTTTGTATCTTAGTCTCGTTACCTCTTAAATGAAAATGAGATTATTCCCCCTTGTGTCACAAGGACAAGAGGGACTCTGGGAAGACTTAAACAGCCTCTAGAAAAGTCTCTCAAAAGACCACTTTGTGCCTCTGAAAGGCACACTGTAACCTCATGGCCAATGAAGGTGCGGGACTGAAGAGTACTGCAAATTAAACTCAAGTTTTTGCAACTGTCCCACCTCCCACCCCTCACCTTCTCTCCAGTTTCAGAAATCTCTGGCTGTTGGCTCTGTCTGATCCTAACTTTAAAGCTCTCAACTTCAGTTTATTATGCAGAGGGGCTCAATAGCCTAGGCTTCAGAGTTAGCCAATGCATGTTCAAATCCCTATTCCTCAATTCTTAGCTTATGGTGTTACTAAACAAATAACCAATCAAAACCTCAGTTTTCTCATCTGTTAAATGAGGCTGCTCATACCCAGAGGAATGTAGTAGTTACTCAATAAATGATAACAATATTAATATCCCTTAGCTAAGGGACCTGGCCATAAATTATCTAAATATTGTTGGGATAATGAAGGGTAAATGGAAGGCAGGTTTCTCACTACATGGGCACATGTATAAACAAGTATCCTACGTGAGTAGAAACAACTATATGATACACCAGTCCAAGTTAAAGTCAATAACAATGGAATAATTAAAACTGCAACCTGTAACTAAAAGTAAGGGTCCTATTTTTTTCTCCCCTACTTTTTAAATAGTCTGGACCACTATCAGTTACATGTTGAATATCTATATGCTATCCTGCTGCCATGGTAACTGTAATAAAGAAACAGAAAATGGTATAAGGAGTTTCCCAAAAGGAGCAGATAAGACTGATACACATCAAATAATTAGAAAAAAATATAGCACCTACAATAAGGTGGCTAAGACTTTAGAACAAACTATATTAGATGGAAAGGACTTTTGGGTTTAAACCTGACCACAAATGGGGTCAGAGTGAACAAAAAAGGAGAAAGAGTATCTTTAGCAAAAAGAACATCATAACCAAAGATTTGGAGAGAAACAGCAACATGAAATATTTTGGGACATAGTTTGGGGCAGGGTGCGATGCTGACTGTATGCAGATTGAAGGTGTGTTGCAAGGTTGTAGGCACCACACTTAGATAAGTGGGCTAGGGCAGCACCGTGGAGAGCACAATGCCTGCAATTGGTGCACCATTCATTAAGAATAGGAAACAAGAGAATAAGCAAGTGTTGTAAGAATTCCTCATACGTGCAATGGGATAGCAGCAGAAGAGGCAAAAAGTGGGAAGAGTCAGTTGTAGGGCTGCATTTTTTGCACTCATAACTCATATGCAGAAAAACTGTACCCCTAAATTGGTCTTTAATTAATTTGGCCTCTTTACACCTGCACATCAGTGAAGCAAAGATAAACTAAATGCCTAATCTGGTTTAAAACACTGTTCTATCTAATAACCATCTACCCAGTCCTTCTATCTCTCGCTGAGTATCTCTTGGACAATGGCACTCAGTCTCTAAGATCATCTCCATCTCCCCTTCTTTTCTAAGATGATGTTCATGTGTATGAAGGGAGGAGGGTGACTTCTGTGTCCTCATGGACTTGGGGAAGAGGGAAAGGCCTTTGTGTTGGTCCTCAGGTGAGCACTGGCTGGCATCCACTGACCTCAGCCCTAAAGTCTTTTCCCTAAGATGTCACTTCCCCAGCTAGACTTGCAGCTGCAATCTGCCTTTTACGTGCCTTGTAATCTGATCTCTCTCAGTGTATCCAGAACTTGGGAAAACACCCCAGCTGACCTGGCCTCACTTTTTACTTACTCCAGGCACACACAGTGTTGCACCATCTACCAATCTACCTGCCCAGTGATCTGTCTCTAACCTCTGCTGTCAGCCCCTCTCCCTGCCATGCAGTGCCCAGTTGCAAGGTTTGAACCAGGCCAAAACTGAGAATGCCTATGTTCAGACTATGGAAAAGCATGAGAACACTACAATGCAGACCCTCCCTCTCTCTGATGCGTTGTGTCCCCTAGTTTAATTTGCTGGGGCTGCGCTCCAGGTTGACACATGGCAGCTCTGCCTGCTCTTGTTAGAACCTAAACTAGAGAAGAAAAAATCTGGACTTCAGTTATTTTTTTAATGGAGAAACTTATAAAACTTTATTGTGTGACATTAAAGACAACCAGATAAATGGCACAATATACCATATTCATGGATTGGGAGACAATACCATAAAGGTATTATTGCTTAACTGTTTTGTATGTAAAATGCAATCAAAATCCAAATATAGCAATTATTTTCTGAAACTTAGCAAGCTCATTCTAAAATTAAATCATCAATGAGATTTTACCACAATCAACAAATTAGCTAAAATCAAGATGTCTGACAGTAATAAATATTGGAGAAGGTATGGAGAAATGCAGTCTCTCAAACACCATGGTGGCAGTGTAAATTGGCACAACAATTTTGGAAAATATTTTGGCCTTATCTACTAAAAGTAGATAAATACATGTTGTCGATTGAATTGTATGCCCTAAAAAGATAAGTTCAAATCCTAACCCTGAGCATTTGTGAATGTGAACTTATTTGGAAATAGTATCTTTGCAAATGTAATTAAGTTAAAATGAGGTCATACAAGATAAGAATGGCCCCTAATCCAATGGCTGATACCTATATAAGAGGAAGGAAAGAGGGTTTAGAGAAAGGCAGAGACCCAGGCACACAGGGAAGATTAAGTGAAAATGGAAACAGACTGTTATGCTGCCACAAGCCAAAGGTTTCTGATGACCATGAGAAGCTAATAGAGGTAAGGAAGGATTCTTCCCTAGGACCTTCAGGGGGAGCAGGGCTGTGATGACACCTTGATTTCAGACTTCTAGTCTCTAGACTGTGAATAAATAAATTTCTGTTGGCTTAAATTGCCCAGTTTGTGGTACTTCGTTATGGCAACCACAGGAAACTAATACAATAGGCACACCCTAGGACCCAGCAACTCCACTCTTTGGATATACTGTATAGAATGTACACATATAGATATACCATGTGTTACACATGTGTGTCATGTGTAAAATTATATTTATAGCAATTTTTCATAACATTGAGCTAGAAATAACTCAAATGTTCATCAATAGTAAATGGATAAATTTTATTTATTCAACACTGTGCATGGAGTGCTTACTATATACTAAGCACTGTTCTAGTCCTTTGTAGAATTTATATTCCAATTGGAGAAGACAGATGATAAAAAATATAGAGGTATAGATCAAATCATCTGATAGAAACAGATCAGAGCTGTGGAAATAAAAATGTACAACAAGGTAACGGGAATTGGAAGCACCAGGTTGGTGCAAATTTCAACATTACATCAGGGGTCAGGTGTTGTGGACTGAATTGTGGCATCCCTAGATTCATACACTGAAGTTCTAACACCCAATACCTTAGAATGTGACTATATTTGGAGATAGAGCCTTTAGAGAAAAAATTTTAAATGAGGTCCTTAGGGTAGACCCTAATCCAATCTGATTGGTGTCCTTATAAGAAGGGGAGATTAGGGCACGCAGAGAGACATCAGGGACATGCATGTGCAGAGAAAAGACCATGTGAGGACACAGTAAAGAGTGGCCATCTATAAGCAAGAAGAAATCAAACCTGCTGACACCTTGATCTTGGACTTCCAGTCTCCAGCACCATGAGAAAATAGTTCTATTGTTGAAACCATTCAGTCTGTGGTATTATTTTATTATGGCAGCCCAAGCAAACCAATGCATCAGGTTAGGTTTCACTAAGATGAGATTTGCACAGATATTTGT
The DNA here is from genome assembly GCF_054177405.1 of Leptonychotes weddellii. NCBI lineage: Eukaryota > Metazoa > Chordata > Mammalia > Carnivora > Phocidae > Leptonychotes > Leptonychotes weddellii. Next base: position 49,398,401 of record NC_138373.1, read on the forward strand.
AGAAGAATCTGAGGGAAGAATGTTTGAAGCAGAGGAAACAGCCACAATAAAGAATACTGAATCAGGAGCTTGCCTTATATATTTGAGGAGCAGCAAGGAAAGCAGGTGTCTGAAGGAAAGCTAGAGTACGAAGTGGGTTGGGGGACATTAGAAAGAGTTGAAGAAACAAGGTAATGAGAAACAGTAAGTAGGGCATAGAATATTATTATGGGGACTTAGGCTTTTGCTCTGAATGGGATAGGAAGGCATTTCAGGAGGCTATGGAAGAACGAGATGCTTCATAAACTGCTAAAGGCAATGCAAATTGTACAACCATTTTGGTCAGACTTAGATTTTAAAACAATCATTCTTTTCTTCTTTCCCCCTCTTCTTTAACAATTTAATCCAAAAGCCATCTGGTAGCATAAAGCAAGGGAGGCATCCATACCAGCAAAATTGAGGGATGGGCCCATGGTGACCCAGAACGGGCGTCAGACCCTAAATGAAATGAGAAGGACAGCCACACAGGAAGCCTGCCTAGCACAGGGTGTCAGAGACCGAGCAGGGTAAGGAGGGCATCTATGTGGAGGACTGGCCTGACAAGGGTCCTGTAGTCCAAGCAGGAAGAGGAGAACCAGCGCAGGGGAGATCCGGTATGAAGAATCAGAGTCTGAGGGTCTGTAGAAGGCACTTCTACAGTGAGGTGGTTTGGTGTGGGAATCAGAGCATCTGTGTGTGGGAAGCGTGGGGTGCAGCCCAGAGAGTGCTATTACAGCCCAAGTTGGGTGAGGAGGGTGTCTATGCTAGGGAGCGGGTGGTGGTGCAGATGGAATAGTGGTTACAAATAGTGAAATATATTAGAAATAATGAGAGCCAAGTTTTTCATGGTTACAGAAGGGAGTTATAAATATGAAGGGGAGAAAATAAGAGTAAACCCTGTGGTGTTGGAAGGTAATTGGTAAAAAACAAAATAAAACAAAAAACAAAAAACAAAACCCCTCTTGCTTTTCAATACACACACACACACACATATACACTTATGAAAATAATCTAGATGTGCATATATGTGTATACACAAGCACACACACACGCACACACACACACATACACACCCATTCCCTAACTCTGTCCACTGAGAGGGCTGGGAAAAATGATACCCCAACAGCAATGAGCACTTTTAGCACCCAAATCATGGCTTCTAAATGTTGTATTTCACTATAAGGAAAGTAGGGGTCCATGAGAGACGATGGACTCTGAAAAACAAACTGAGGGTTCTAGAGGGGAGGGGGGTGGGAGGATGGGTTGGCCTGGTGGTGGGTATTGAGGAGGGCACGTTCTGCATGGAGC
>NC_138373.1:49399826-49413065 GCF_054177405.1 Leptonychotes weddellii
ATAACACAAACCAATTAGAACTCATTAAATAAAATAGGAAATCATAAGTCCATACATTAAATTAAATAGCTGTAAAGTGTGATGATAAATGAGATATTTACACAGTTTCAAAGAACCTCCTCCCTGCAAAATTCTTGGTAATTACAAATAGGAAAAGAGTACACACTACCAGCAGTTGATCATGTATCATTTGAGAGGACACAGCACTATTTCTATCATATCCCTGACCAAGATATATAAACTGATTCTAATCATGAGGAAACTTTAGACACTAAATTGAGGGACGTTCTAAGAAATCACCTGCCTATAATCTTCAAAAGTGTTAGGTAAGTCAAAGACAAAGGAACTATTTCAGACTAAAGACTCTAAAAAAGACCTGACAACTAAATACAACACACAATTCTGCACTGAATCCTTTTGCCATAAAGGACATTATTAGGACAACTGGCAAAATTTGAGTGAGGTCTGAGGACTAGATTGTTGTATCAATTCTAGTGGTAGTGTTACTTAGGAGAGTATCCCTGTTTGTAGGAAATATATGCTAAGGTAATAAGGACAGCAACACACTTTCAAATGATTCAGGAAAAATGTCTTTTGTACTGTTCTCTTTTTTAAAAGATTTTATTTTTTTATTTGTCAGAGAGAGAGAGCACAAGCAGGAGGAGCAGAGGGAGAGGGAGAAGCAGGCTCCCTGCTGAGCAAGGAGCCTGACTGGGGACTCCATCCCAGGACTAAGGATCATGACCTGAGCCAAAGGCAGATGCTCAACCGACTGAGCTACCCAGGTGTCCCTTTTGTACTGTTCTTGAACATTTCTGTAAGTTTGTAGTTATTTCAATTTTTTTTTGCTCTTTTTTAATTTAAATTCAATTAATTAACATATAGTGTATTATTAGTTTAAGAGGTAGAATTTAGCGATTCATCAGTTTCCTATAACACCCAGTGCTCATTATATCATGTGCCCTCCTTAATGCCCATCACCCCATTACCCCATCCCCCTTTCCCCCTCCCCTCCAGCAACCCTCAGTTTGTTTCCTACAGTTAAGAGTCTCTTATGTTTTGTCTCCCTCTCTGGTTTCGTTTTACTTTATTTTTCCCTCTCTTCCCCTATGATCATCTGTTTTGTTTCTTAAATTCCACATATGAGTGCAATCATATGATAATTGCCTTTCTCTGATTGACTTATTTTGCTTAGCATAATACCTTCAAAATTTTAAAACAATTAAAAATAAGAATTAAAAACAGGTACTCAAACAAATACTTGCTCACATTTATAGCAGCACTATACACAATAGCCAAATGCTAGAAACAAACCAATGCCCATCAATGGATAAACTGATAAATAAAATGTGTTGTATACAATGGGGTATTATTCAACCATAAAAAGAAATGAAATACGGATATATGCTATACCAGGATGAAACTTGTAAATAGTACAAGTGAAGAAAGTCACAAAAGGTCACATATTGTATGATTCCATTTATATAAAATACCCAGAATAAGTAAAACCATAGAGACAGGGGGTGGAAGGAACCAGGAGAGTGATTGTTTAATGGGTATGGGGCTTTCTTTTGGGATGATGGACATGTTTTGAAACTTAATAAATGTGGTAGTTACAGAACATCATGAATGTACTACATGGCACTGAATTGTACACATTAAAATGTGTTTTATGTTAGCTTCATCCAAACAAAAAATATTAATCTCATTCTTAAAAAGATCATTCCAACTGCTATATTGAAAAAATTCTGTATAGTGGGGTATAAACTCCAATTAGCACCGTAAGGCAGAAAGCCAGTTTGAGTAGTAGAAATGGAGGTGGTAAGGGGTCTCTGGGTGGTGCAATCAGGGAAGTATCTGACTCTTGATTCTGACTCAGGTCATGATCTCAGGGTCATGAGATCAAGCCCCATGCTGGCTCCGGCTCAGCACGGAGACTTCTGTTTTTCTCTCCCTCTCCCTCTGCCCCTCCCTGTGCTCAGGGCTTGTGCTCTCTTTCTCTAAAATAAAGAAATCTTTAAAAAAAAGAAAGGAAAAGAAAAGAAATGGAGGTGGTAAGAAGTAGTTAGATTCTGAGTGTATTTTGAAGGTAGAGCCAACAGAAATTCCTTCGGGATTAGGTGTGAGTTGTGAAATATAGAAAGGAATCTCTAATAATTCCAAGGATTTGGGACTTATCAAGTGAAAGAATATAGTTGCCTTCAATTAATATGGAAAGGCTGCAGCAGAGGCTGAATAATTAGAGTTTAGTTTTGACCAAGTTGAGTTTAAGATAAGATAACTGAGTAGAGATTTGAATAGGCATTTGGATGTACAAGTCTGGAATTTGAGAGAGAAATTCAGGCTGTAGATATAAGAGTTGGTAGTTATTACTGTAGTGATATTTAAAACTGTTACAAAGGATGAGAACATCATTGAAGACCCAGAAAAGAAGAGGAACAGGGACTGAACCCTAAGACACGTCCATATTCAGGACTATGGGGTAAGAGACGTTCACAAAAAGGTACTGAAGTTATTAACATAAGAAGTATTAACCCATGGAAAACATGAGAATGTTGTCCTGGAAGCTATGTGAAGAAGATATCAGGGAGGAATGTATGATAGTTTGTGTCATATCCTGCTAATATCTCTCATAAAATGACAGAGCTTTTTAAAGCTACATATTAGATGCAAACTCATTTGAGATCGTTATTGGTTTTTTAATGAAATTACCCTTTTATATTTTTGAAATGTCCTTCTTTACTTCTGATAAGGCTCTTTATCTTGAATTATATTGTCCGATATTAATGGAGCCACATCAGCTTTTTTTATAATGTTTGCATAGTAGAACTTTTTAAATCATTTTACTTTCAATCTGTCAGTGTCTTTATATGTAAAGTGTGTCTTTTCTAAACAGCGCATAGTTGGATCTTGCTTTGTTATTCAGACAAAACAGAAACTGACAACAGAGTATTCATTCCTTTTGCATCTAATGCAATTACTGATATGATGGAAGTCTATGAGCTAACTAATCTCTAATTGTCCCCTGTCCTTTGTTCAAACTTCTCTGCCTTCCTTTCAACAAAAATTTTATTTTTTCATTTTAGTTTTTCTTTTTAACTATATACTTCTGTATTTTGTTCAGTGGTTACTCTTTTTTTATAATTTTTTTTTAAGATTTTTTATTTATTTGCAAGAGAGAGAATGAGAGACAGAGAGCATGAGAGGGAGGAGGGTCAGAGGGAGAAGCAGACTCCCCGCCGAGCAGGGAGCCCCATGCGGGACTCGATTCCGGGACTCCAGGATCATGACCTGAGTGAGCCTAACGCTGTCGCTTAACCAACTGAGCCAGCCAGGTGCCCCCAGTGGTTACTCTTGACATTATTATATGTATATGCAACATTTTCAGTTTACTTTGAATTGTTCTGTCGCTTCACATATAGGAACCTTACAAATTAAATTTCACTAACCCCTCCTATCCTTTGTGCTAGTTTTATCATTTTACTTTTATGTATGTTATAAAGTACATCAATAGAAAATATTCAAAAGCCTTCAGAATTACTTCTTACGTTACTCTTCATTTCTATAGATCTATTCTTCAATTTGGGAATATTTCTCCTTTAGCCTGACAATTTTTCTGTATTATTTCTTATAGTATCAGATCATCTCAACCTATGATTAGAAAACACCTCTATGTTAGCTTCATTTTATTTTTTTCTATTTTATTTTTTTTATTATGTTCAGTTAGCCACTGTATAGTACATCATTAGTTTTTGATGTAGTGTTCAGTGATTCATTAGTTACATATAACACCCAGTGCACATCATAACACCTTTTAAAGTTTATTTTTGCTGAGTAGAGAATTATAGCTGAGTATATTTTTTACTCAGCACTCTAAAGAAATCATGCCATAATATTCTGGCTTCCACTGTTTCTGACTAGAAGTCAATCTCATTTATTTGTTGTTCCCCTGAATATAATGTGTCTTTTACCCTTTGGCTGCTTTTAAGATTTTCTCTTATTCTTTGCTGTTCAACAATTTGACTATGATATGCCAGGATGTAGCTTTCCTTATATTTTTCCACATTGGAGTTTGATAATCTTGAATCTGTAGGTTGAGATTTATCATCAATTTTTGGAAATTTTCAGCCATTCTCTCTTGAAATATTTATTCTGCCTCATTTTCTCTTTCTTCTCCTTCAGGGGTTCTAATCGCAACTATTAGACCATTTGTAATTGTCCTTCATGTCACAAATGCTATTTTTTCTCCATTCTTTTTCATCCTCTATTTCAGTTTAGAGCATTTCTATTCATCTTCACATTTATTGGTCCTTTCTTTTGTTGTGTCCAGTTGGTCATTAAGCCCACCTGGTGAATTTCCAACTTCAGATATTGTATTTTTCAGTCCTATATTGTCAGTTTGGTTCCTCCATAGCATTTCATCGTTCTTTTAAAATTCTCCATCCTTTCATTGATTTTTCCCATTTTTCATGTATTTCTTTAAAAGAATCATAATGGTTGAAGTCTTTAATCTGTTCTTTCCAATATCTGAGTCATCCACGGGTCAGCTTCTTTTAACTATTTTTCCTCTTGTTTATTTTCTCATAATTGTTAGCATGTCTCATACTATTTTTACTGTATGTCAGGTATTCTGATAAAAGAACTGTAGAAACTGGAGGAAGTAGTGTTTTCCACCAGAGAGGAAATACAATTTCTTATGCCTGACAACTAGTGTGAGTAACTGATTATCTTGCTCCAAGCAGGAATAGCACTGGGTTGAAGCTGAGTTGCTCCATTAGTTAGTTTTGGTTCACTTCTGGTTTCAAATGTTTTGAAGGCAAGATCTGCTCCGTGTGTATTGATCCCTCTCTGCTTCCTAGCTCCACCTTCAGGTTCCAACATCTACTTGTGCTCAGCAAAATGCTAAAAAGATGTACAATAAGCAGGAATTAAGGAGAACAAATACTGAATTTGAGGTAGCTCCATGTTCCAATCTGTCACCAGACAGTTTAAAGTTCTGCTGGCCTCTCTTTACCCCAGAATGTCCATCTCCCTGTAGCAGACTCTGCTATATATAATTGTCTTGCCCATGTTCAGACATGACAATTTGCCCGTGAGATGAAATTGGCTTTACTCACTTAGGAAAGGTTTGCCCTTTTCTGGAATGTATTTCCTTTATATTTCTTTGCATCCATAGCTCTCTACTAGCTTTAAAATATAGAGAGATTTTATAGTTACTTATTCTATTATGGCAGGAGTAATGGTTTGTCATGTACTTTTCATCCTAGCTACAAGATAAAATTTTGACCTTTATCTTATTTCACTTTCCTCCCTTTCTCTCCCAATTTCCTTCCCACAACCCAGGAAACAGAGGTGTTTTTATATACCTCCTTCTTTCCAATTCCAAATGGCTGCCTAAGCAATCACAAATACTCATGTTTTCTATGTATTTTGAGCGTATTCTATGACCTGGTTTAGCAATTTATATGCCAAAATGTAGGGGGATTAGTGCAAAAATAATTTATTAAATTCCTTTTCAACTAGATAGGCTTACAAGATAATTATCTTGGCTGCAAAGACGTATTTTGAATGTCAAAAGATGACATTATTTCTATACCTGTAACAAATCCTAATCCCCAACTCCCACAACCAGGAAATGGATGTCCCAAGCCAATTAGGGTCAATTTTGTGGACTTAAGAAAGGAAAAAGGATTGGATTACACATTTGAAAATATTAGTTTTGTACATTAGAACCTTATATAGGGCATAACAATGAGAATAAAAAAAGAGAGAGCAAATACAAAAGACTGCTTTAGTGGCAGATTCTTTAGGAAAGTACAAACTTACTTTATTTCTTCCTTTTTACAAAACTTGAATTTTTATTTATAGTCATACCTAGTTGAACAGTGCCCCCCCAAAATTCATGTCTGCCAAGAAGCCCAGAATATGACCTTATTTGAAAAGAGATTCTTTGTAGATGTAACCAAGTTGAGATGAGGTCATACTAGATTAGGATGGGCTCCAAATCCAGTGACTGGTGTCCTTAGAAGGAGAGGGAGATTTGAAGGTGCACAGAGACACAGAGGAGACACACAGGGAAGAAGGCAGGGATTGGAGTGATACAGATATAAGCCAAGGGATGTCAAGGACTGTTGGCAACCACCAGAAGCTAGAATAGAGACATGGAGCAGACTCTCTCCGAGCCCCCAGAAGAAACCAACCTGGAAACATTTTGATATTGGACTTCTAGACTCTAGAACTCTAAGAGAATAAATTTCTGTTTTTTCAAGCCACCCGGCTTATGGCAATTTGTTAAGGTAGCCCTAGGAATAATAACAGTTGTCAATTCTTTTAAAACAAACAGTGGGGCAAAAAACAAGACACATTTCTGGTTTTTTTTCTTTTGTTTTTCTGTCTGATACTGTTAATAATTTGCAGTATGGGGAAAGAATTATTTGTATATTTGTTTATCACATGGATCTATAAAGGAGAATCAAATTTCTCACTATGAAAATAAAAATAAATAAATAAATAGTAAAGAGTCAAAGGTGATACCAAGGTGCTTGGCTGAAAGACTAGTGACAATAAGAAAATATTCCGAAAATAGTAGGTAAACGAAACTATCTGACAAATTAGCAGGTTGATGAATGCGTCAGGCCTGAGAGAACAACATGAAGTCAAGTGAAGAAATTGTACATATAGTTAAAAATAACACAAATCCAAATTACTACTAATTACAATGGTACCATTTATTGAGAACTACTCCACACTCTGCTAATTGCTGTACATCATCTAATTGGAAAAAAAATCCTATATAGTAGATATTATGATCCCAATTTTCAAATGAGAAAAACTGAAGCTCTAAAAGTTTAACTTGCGTTCCACAAAGGCAACCCCAGGTTTTGAATTTCAAGTCTGTAGGATTGCAAAATCTTGGCTCCAAATCTTAGCTTCTGTGCTCTACTATCTCATTTCGGGGGCGGGGGGCGGGCAGGGACTTTTTTTCTAGAGTATTGGTTTAGATGGAAATTTGGATTCTTCTGATTTTCTTTGGAGAATATTGTAAATGATTTATATGATCCTTCCCTAAATCTTTCCTGAAGCCATTTTTGACTTGATATTTGCTTTTTAACTTCTAATTCTCTTACAGAAATAGAAACCTTTACTTATTATGGTGCATACTCAGAGTGCTTGATGGGTCCATTCGTAAAAATAATTAGGCTGAGTGAAGCTTCTCTGGGTAAGTTAAGAGATGAGGATTGACAAACTGATATAATCCAGCATTTTATAACTCTATCTTTTCATCAGAGAGAAGTTTTGCAAGAAGAAGCTGCAATGGTTGAAGGCAAGGGAAGACATTAATTAAAACTCAGTTGCAAAGCAGCAATTCCAAATAACCTATTAGTTTGGAAATCAGATATTCTCGCTAATCGATTTTCTTATTTGGCCTGAAAAGGAAAAATATGGAGCTAGAAGAAGGGCTTATTTTGGATTCCTTTAAGTATTCTCATCCTTTTCAAAGCAGAAATACCCTTTCAAGTTGTACAAATTACAAAATGCAATTATGTATCTTTTCACCAAGGGTGAGACCTTCTTCTGTCTGCTGAGGATATCCCCCAGATGGCTATCATGACAGATTGTCAGTCACAAGCCCCGCCTGTACTGATTCAGCACCTCAATTGACCAGACATTGAAACCTGCCACCATCCAGCTCTTTCAAAGAGAGATAAATAGCTGAGTGCGGTCAGTGAGCTGATGATTCCAGTGTCAACATTTCCTCATTTCTTGAGTGGTATCATAGCACATTTAACAGGAGAGATGGCTGGAAATGGATCCCCCGTACACTCACAGAGATAGAGCCCTCTAGATCAGAAATACCATTGCCAAATGTTATAGTGTCCAATTATCCGGGGCACTTTCTCCAGAGTTGCTATTGCCATGATACCTAAGCAATTAAGCAATTCTGTGGGCGTAGAGTTCTACCATCCTTCTTGTGCTTAAATAGATGACAGAATTGATTGAGGTCACACATAAGGTCAGTACTCAACAATCACTACACAGATACTCGATGGTGTTTGTGATGAAGTCAAGTGAGGAACAAATTGAAGAGTACAAATCTCTGTTTGTCCTAACGCTTTGCTTAGACTCTGAGACAGACTTCTAATGCAACCCTTCTTCCTGCAAGCACAGAATGAGAAATACAGCTCCAGACAATTAAAATAATAGTCATTGAATCTACAGTTATCTAACAGTTAAAAATTAATTTTAAAAAGATAATACTGTGGCCCCTTTTTGTCACTGCTTGCTATATTGCTGTTTTGGTCGTTTGAAACTGCTAATCAATACTTTATTTCACTTTTTGAATTCTTATCTGTTCATTTGACATTTATTACTGTTGATGTTAAAGATGTTTGAACAATAGTACATGGTTGGTCTGCTTTATGGTTATTTATATTTCTAAGAAATCACTATACTGTAAAAGCAGAGAATGGCCACATAAAACATTAGGTCAAAATGATATGGCTGGTTATTAACTATTAATTCCTATTACATGCATTTTAATGTGTCCATGAATTAGTTAATGATTATAAGTGAAAGGTTTAGGATTAAGAAGAACACATTTTGAAAAGGCCACATCTTCCTGTTACAATAGTACCACTAATTTTTGTTGAGTTTTATTTAGAATAAAATTCTTTCTATACTGGCCATTTAGGACACTTTCAGCTGCAGTAAACAAAAGGAAATTCAGAATAGCACAAACAATAAGGACATTCATCGCAATAATTAAAGTCCAGAGGTAGGTCTTTTGAAGAGTTGGCTAATGTGGCAGCTAGATTATATCAGCAAAGACCCAACCATTTCCTTTCTAAGGTGATGAGCTTGTTCCAGTTTGCCTGGGACAATCCTGGTTTTAGTATTTAAAGCTCAATGTCCTGGAAACACCCTCAGTCCTGGACAAATGGGATGGTTGGTCACCCAATTAACTCCCCCATCCTTAGAGTGTTAGCTTTAGTCCTCAGGCTGTACTTTTGCTCCTAAAAATGATTACATCAGCTCTAATATTCCTCATCCAAATATATTCAGAGACAGAAAAGAACAAGTCTCTCTCCTTGCCTCTATATAAGAGCAAATGAACTCTTAGAACCTGTCCAACAGACTTCACCAACATCCCATCAGTCAAAACTGTTTGACAACCGCTTTCCTCAACCAGTCAATGGCAAGGGAAATGGAATTGGCATGATGGGCTTAATCTAATCAAGATTCAGCCCCCTGGGGTTGGGAAGCCATCTTCTCAAAGCACAGTAATAAGGAAAACAAGGAAGAAAGGTACAGGGTGCTGATGGATTTGGGTTGTGTCTGTGCAGCGGGTATTACTGGATACCTGTGGATTTTATTTTTTAATGTATGCCTGCCTCTCGACCCCTATAGATTCCTTGGGGTAAGGCGATCTCTTCCCCATCCACATTTTAGAATATTGGGAGAGGGAAGAAGTGGGACCTTCCTAGGTGATTCCAAGGCTCCTTCTCTCCTCTGCATTGTAATTAGAAGCCATAGCAATACAAGCTGGACCTCCGTGACTTCAGACAAGTGGTGCTAGTGTGTTTAGTGTTGCCACACTCCAGGAAAATCAGAATCCAGGATGAAGACCCTTTATAAATAAAGGATTGCTTGTTTCTTTACATTGTACCCCCATATTTTCATAGTCAGTAGCATCATTACCCCTATCTATCATTAAAAGGTTGAAATGTCACCCTTTAATATGGTATCAGGGGCAGAGAAGCCATGTGGAGTGGGAGTAGGACAGGAGTCTTTCACATGATCTAGTGTTTCTTTGAGAAGCTACCTTAATGTTTATATCATAGAAAGCTAGTCAATAAAGGCTCACTAGTAGAACCATCAATTTATGTATAAGATATCCCTCAGTTGGAGGGAATGTCCTGCCTTTTCTTCCAGAGCCAGCAACACTCATTTAGAATTCATTTTCAATTTTTTCCCCAAATTCTCCATAGCCAAAACATTGGATTTAAGCCTCAATGCTTTTTAGCTGTAGCATTTCAAAAAGGTAGACTGAAGCAGCACCTAAATTACAGGTTAAAAAAAAAAGTTTAAACACCAAAGGTGTCAAACACTAAAGTAAGCCATTTTTCTGCCTAAACTGGTAGATATCTTTGTGAGATGGAAATATGACTAAAGTAACACCTCCAATATTTTCAATGAACTGCAATACAATGACCCTGTTGCTTTTTCAGAATGTCTGTGCTGAGGATTTCTATCTACACTAATTCTCCCTCCACAGAGGACCTTATATGCCACATCTGCCATATCACATCAACAGTAGTGAATGTCCTTTGCAAATGCAAATATTTGTAAAATATTCTCAGAGTAGGTGGGGCCAGAGTTCGCCGATAGTTTCAAATAATTAAATGGGCTCCATGGGCAAATGTCAAAATAGAAAAAATTTAACAGAAAATGAAGCAAAGTGACAATACAAATGGCCAGATCTCCCTATTATCACTTGCTGTACATCTCACAAGACAGCTGATTCCCCGCTCTGTATGGGTTCCAGCATCCAGTGATTTATTGGGTAATTCAGCATTTGCCAGTATGTCTTGTGCTAATTAAATGCATCGCACTCTATTCAGAAATGTCACAATTGATTTGTCTTCTGCAAGCACTGACTTTATTTCAATCTTCTGAAAAAGATTTTATGAGCTCCAGATAACTTATCCTGGCACATTCATCTCCCAGGGTAGCTTCTGTGTGTGAGGGCAGTAAGAGAGGAAGCCCTCCATGAACATTCAATACAAATACATTTGCAGACATCCTATTTATCTGTTATGTGCCACATATCTGAGAAATAGCATAGGTAGAGTAAAATTACAAACTGCCCCATTAGCCTATAAAAGCATTTAAACATGACAGAAGTTAATGTAAAATGATATTGGCAGATCTTATTGGATGATGTTAGATCAATCCAAAAAAGATGCACTTTGAAAGTGTGTTATTTATTACAAGGTGTTTACTTACTCACAAATTGATTTTGACTGAATTTAGCTATTAACTAACTTGCATGCAAGAGGAAATCACATAATATCACTTCAGGGGCAAGGAGAGAAAAGGAGAAAATGCAGTGTAGTGGAGTTTTTTAGGAGATGTAACACATCTCACACTCATGTAGAATAACAAAGGTGGACAACTGACTAGTCGCCCTTATTTAATTCCAGGTAGGTTTTCCCACTGCACTCCACCCTCTGAATCCAGATACAGCCTCCATGTTCAGTGTCTTCATTAAGGATGAACCACTGGGAAAATACCAAGGGAAGTATATCTTGAAAAGATATACTTATAATCCAAGGGAAATAAAAATTCAGTCCCAAACAGTCATTGCTTATGAGTTGATAATCTGTGCCAAAGAAAAAGAAAGAAGATCATGTATATCTGATTGGAAAAGAACAATCACTGCATCTATGTGACAAGGAAAAGGTTATTCAAAGAAAAGACACTATCCCATCTTTAGCAAGAAAGTTTTAGAGGGCATTTTTCTGGAAATGAGTAACTCACTAACTTGTATTATTCCATTTTTTTCCTTGTTTATATTAACATTTGGGTTTGGATACAAAAATGTATGACTGAATAGTAAAAATATCAACTCTCAGAGTTCATTTGCTCTTCTAGTAAAGACAGTCTCTTTTTTTGAAACTAAATGTAATGCTGATCCTAAGGACAGAGCTCTTTATGGGGTTCAAGGAGGTGCTCTATTGAAAAGTCCACTGTCTTTTAGCTTCTATATATTTTAGGGAAAGTTAAGTCTATGTGAAACTAACTAATTTATTCAGAGGTCCTTAGAATTAACCATTTTACCCTGCTTCTAAAATAGTGCAGCCAAATATTTTTAAGATTTTATTTATTTATTTATTTAAGAGAAAGAGAGAGAGCATGCATGATCGGGAGAGGCAAATGCTGAGAGAGAGCATGCATGAACGGGAAAAGGAAGAGAATAAGAAGACTCTGCACCGAGTGCGGAGCCAATGTGGGGCTAGATCTCATGACTCTGAGATCATGACCTTAGCCAAAACCAAGAGTCAGATGCTTAACTGACTGAGCCACCCAGGAGCCCCATATTTTTAAAGTCACTCCATGGGAATGGGTTTGTAAATAGATAAAGTAAATCTGCAAATTACTACAGAACAGAAAGTTCTTCAGCAAAAACACAAAAGGAATGTATAATGTAGCAGTCTACCAACAAAATTCTTATGCTTTTAAAATTTAAGATACAGAGTTGATCCTTGAAAAACATGGGGGTTAAGGGCACCCACCCCCCACACAGTCAAAATTCTGTGTATAACTTTTAATTCACCTGAAACTTAACTCCTAATAGTCTACTGTTGACTGGAAGCCTTACTGATAATATAAACTGTTGATTGACACATATTTTGTATGCCATATGTATTATATATTGTATTCCTACAATAAAGTAAGCTAGAGAAAAGAAAATGTTAAGAAAATCAAAAGGAAGAGAAAATACATTTACAGTACTGTACTACACTTATTGAAAAAAAATCTGCATATAAGTAGACCTGCTCAGTTCAAGCCCATGTTGTTCAAGAGTCAACAGTATGATTCTTCTCATTGACTAAAATAGGAAATTGAGAGGCAGATTCCTTAAGTGACCCTCCTTACAAGTATACAAAGAGCTGCAAAATGGCAGAACCACAATCAAAAACAGCCTTCTATATCCAAATTCCAACTCTTTCTATCATAGCACATCATAGTAGAGTTGAACCTGTGTTGCAGGGCACTATATAAACAAAATGAAAACATTATCATAAAAGATGGATGGATTGACCCAAGTCTAAATCATTTGGTTTAATATCATATTTTCTTAAACACAGAACCATAGTGGATGTTCTGGTGTGCTGTCCAGGTCTCCCCTTCAGGATTGAGGTCCTCATTCCCCAGATGCTGGAAATATTGGTGACTGGATTCTTAGCTCGATCCCTCTCCAGGAACTGCCATTAGTCCAAGGTCATGTGCCCTTCCAGAGGGAAGCCCATATCCAATAACTGGCCCAGAGATGACTTATAAAGTCAACCACTTGCCTTGAGATGAGAAGACTCTGAAGACCATTTCAGTCATAGAAATTCCTGTGGAAATCACTGAAGCCTCAAAGATGACATGAACAAATGAAAAGATATTCCATGCTCATGGAATAGAAGAATATTGTTAAGGAAACAAACTGAGTGTTGTTGGAGTGGGGGG
>NC_138373.1:49413565-49507673 GCF_054177405.1 Leptonychotes weddellii
GGACTCCAGGATCATGACCTGAGCCGAAGGCAGTCGCTTAACCAACTGAGCCACCCAGGCGCCCACATCATTAGTTTTTGATGTAGTGTTCCATGATTCATTGTTTGCATATAACACCCCCCAGAAAATACAAAAATACTAATTCAAAGGGATACATGTACCCGTGTTTACAGCAACATTATTTACAATACCCCAATTATGGAAGTAGCCCGAGCATCCATTGATAGATGAATGGAGAAATAAGATGTAGTATATTGTGTTTGTGTGTGTACACACACACACACACACACAGGAACATTATTCAACCAAAAAAAATGAAATCTTGCCATTTGCAACAACATGGATGGAGATAGAGAGTATAAGGCTAAGCAAAATAAGTCAGAAAGACAAATACCACATGATCTCACTCATACGTGGAATTTAAGAAACAAACAAAAAAAATGAGCAAAGGAAGAGAGAAAGAGAGAGAGAGAGAAACCAAGAAACAGACTCTTAACTATAAGAGAACAAATTGACAGTTACCAAAGGGGAGGTGGGTGGGACAATAGGGATTAAGGAGTGCACTTGTGATGAGCACTGGATGATGTATGAAACTGTTGAATCACTATACCATATACCTGAAACTAATATATCACTGTATGTTAACTATACCGATATTTAAAATAAAGTAAAATAAAAATAAAATAAAAAAGTACTCTACAAATACTAAAAAAAAAGTCAAAAATAAAAAAAATCACTAGCTACAACCATATACAGAATGAGAACTCATTCTAAATAAACTCAATATATTCATAAGATACATAGCAATGGGTTATCTCCAGGAACAAAGAGATTCTGCAACTCTTAGATGAATATTTTGAACTCCATATCAGGATTCCAACAAAAGACATGACACATTCAGATAATCTGTGGACAATTTAATAAGAGAATTTATTATTAAATAAAATAACTATTTAAGAGACATGGGCAGAGGGGTGCCTGTGTGGCTCAGTAGTTAAGCATCTACCTTTGGCTCAGGTCATGATCCCAGGGTCCTGGGATTGAGCCCCACATCAGGCTCCCTGCTCAGCAGGGAGTCTAATTCTCCCTCTTCCTCTGCCCTCCCCCCCCCACTTGTTCTCTCTCTCTCTCTCTCTCAAATAAATAAAATCTTTAAATAAATAAATAAAAGACATGGGCAGATATAAAGAAACTGTAAGAGAAAGTGCAGTAATCCAGAGGGTTACCACCTTAAGACCAAAGGAACAAAGGTTTTCAGGATATAGAAGAGACTCTTATGGAGAGTTTGACTTGACTGGACCTTCAGGAGGGAGGTCACCAGCTAGAAAAATCCTATAGGGAGGGATATGTTGAGTGGGTGGGGTGAGGAATAAATTCCCAGACTCACCCTCCTTCTTCCTTCCTGTCTCCTTCTAGGGTCCCCCTTTGTTGAATACGCCTGGAAGCCAGAAGGCAACGGTGCTCAGTAATGTTTGTACAGAGCATGGATGTGGAGAGGCAAATGGAATACATGTAGCATAATTTCCAAGTCCCCCAATCCTTCTCACTGCCCCCCACTTTTTATCTGGTAGGTTAATAATAGGCCCAGGAAGTTGAGTTTTTTAAAGCCCTACAGGTGATCCTGATGACTAGGAAGTACTTGGATCACTTTACAAAACTACCTCTCTGCATTGATTATCAACATATAAAATTTACAATGTGGGCAAGACTCAAATTTCAGGGGCCACCTGTAATTATACTCATTTTTTAATACTCATTTGTAGATTCCATTCACTTCAGAATGTAAAAAGGTACTGAATATTTATAATGCACACTTTCTGGGAGTCTGAAGAAACCAATACCTCAGGCAAAAGTCACTTCAATGACTATCAGAAAATTCAAGTATTGAAGCTGGGACACCAGAATTAGGCTCCTCCTTCTCTGGGAGGAGGAGCATACTCTCTGGGAGTTAAGGAGCTTACTACTCAGGTCCTTACCCTTGATGCTTCCTGGAGGACAGCCCTGAAACATAAAAAACACAAGAAACATAAAAAAATCAGCAATGTCAAGCTATTCAACTGTTGAAGAGATAAAAATGATATAGTCATCAGATAGTCATGGGCAGGGATGTCTTCCAGAAAGGCAGCAGCTGTTGGGTGTAAGGAATCAGTTTTGCTCAGTCATCCTTTACTTATTTTTGCTTGGGGAAGTAGGGTGTCCAGGAATAACTAAGACAAGTCAACTCACTTTCCTGGGTTGTTCAACTCTACCTTCTTCACTCTAAGCCTTTCTATAGAATGAGAGAAGCCAAGAGGGAGGAGAGAAGGGCACTTGCTCTTAGGTGCTAGGCAGAAAAATTCAAGACTTTTCCCTAATGGCAAGTCACATGGCCTGCACTGTCCAGGACTCTCCAGATTAATTTCACTGACAGAATAGAGTAAGTTGAAAAAAAGTCAGCAAAATTCAACATCAGCACAGACATAGTCACGTTTTCACAGATGTATTTTTTTGGTAATACAAAATCTCTGTTTAAAGTACTTAAAAGGAAAAAAACAGAACTGAAATTATGATATAAATTCTGTAAAGAATGATCTTTGAAATTTATTTTTATCTTGAATTCACGTAATAACAGTATGATGCATACCTCGTATGAGAAGACAGTTACTAATGCATCTACAATGCTTCCTTTTTCATTTAAATACCACAGTAAATAGATGTATAACGTTTTTGTATAGGCATAGTACATAAATATGTCATCCCCAAATGACACAAAATGTAAGCATGATTTTAGGTAAAATGATTCTTTTTAAGTGTTTCTAATTTTTCCGACAATAAAACATCAATTCTTTTAGAAGAGTGGGTATTATTAACTCCATGCTCTAATTTCTTTTTGTTCTCTAGATCTATGTTTGACATAATTCTACTAGCAAAGGAACTGTTTCTATAGACAAAGGCTGGGAGATAAAGAGGGGCAGCTATAGAGATTTCTGAGATCAAGGAGCTTGAATATGGGGCCACAATTAACTGACACAGAGGGATGCATGAGTCAGCTTCGAGGTAAGTATTGAGTGATTTCTCTGTGTCCATAAAGGTCATTTCTAGAAGTCATCTCTTGAACTCAGGAAGGGAATGAAAGTTACCATTTCCCTGTAGATGTTCCACTCTGCTTCAGTAGAGACCCACCCTTAACATTTGCAGGATGGGGGTTAAGATGACAAATGGAGACATAAATTTGTCTGAATATCTACATATTAAAAATTAGGTTAATAACTAGGAAATAGGTTCTACCACCTTAACAAGTATACCTTTTTGTAACAAAATGGAAAAATGCATATAAAGCTCTGACTTTTATAACACTGAAAATCAGAAAAATAGCAAATGACTAAATTTATTTCTGTATATATCAGGATATTTTGTTGATATACAAGTGAGTAATAAGATAAAGACATTTTACACATAAATTATAAATAATTCCATAAAATTTTTCTAATTGTCCTTTCCACAAATCAACAATTATGTTGTTATAATGAAGATATTCATATAATTTTTGTCAGTAATCACCTTAAGAATTGTTTACTGCATGATTTTCAGTGATAAAATTTGAATATGTTTTCTGTAATATGTAAATTAATGTAAATGTAAAATATCCAAAGGCATTTTTCATATACTTTTTAAAATACATTTTTCAATAACATTAATTAAAATAAAGGGAAAATATAAAATACATTAATGTATAGCAACATTTTTATTTAATCAATTTAACTGAAATATTTAAGCAAAAATATTTAAACATTTATTTTTTTAAAATGTAAAACTCATTAAACATACTTATAAAAAATAATACCATTTGTAATTTTAGGGTTCACTGTTAATCTAATTGCTATTGTAAAGAATTGCTATCATGCTCCACACACCTAGACTTACATATATACAAAAGTAAGAGTGGTCTGAACTATTTAATATCACAAAATATTCCTCTGCCAACACCTGCAACTATTGTGAATATTATAAAACTTTGTGCATAAATCCAAAACCATGGATTAGAAAAGAAAGGAAAGCAGAAAACTGTAGGTTCTACTGGGAAATTACATTTATGTGAGAATCTATTCGATTCATTCCATCTTAAAAGAAAGATTTGGTAATTTAACTAATTGGCTTTCCTTTAATTAAGCATTTCTATTCAAAGCCTACCCCCAGCCCCCAGCCCATTCTGCAACCCAACATTCCAAAGTCAGCAAATCCAAAAAACCTTGAGGGCATACAATATCACCTTTTGTTTTGAGGTCAAAGAGCAGGAAATACAGATATACTTTCCCTGGGACCTGAAGGGTGTGAGTCACCACAGCAGATGTTTCAGATTATGGATGAGCTGTGCCCATGCTGAGCACCAGCATTTACTCATGGTAGGTATTTGGGTATTTGCAATTACATGGGGTCCCCTAAAGTTCAGGGCTGGAATTTAACTACAACTCCATTACAACCCTCTCCACACACACACCAAAAAACCTTAAACTGATTGGTTTCACTAAATACACTATTTTTGTATGAGATCAGGGATTGGAGAAATATGGGAAGAGGGTGCAGTGTAACACAGTAAGAATGGTGGAGCCTGTTACAAACTAGAAAGATCATGTCTACCTAAAGGCATTTAAATTCAAAAGCTATTTGTAAACATTTAAGTGTAAATCTTGTGTTCTCAGCACACACACACAAATGGTAACTAAGTGAGGGGATGGATATATAATTAACTTGACTGTGGTAAGCATTTCACAATGAATACATTTATGAAATCATCACATCATATAGCTTATAAAAACACTTGGTACTACCTAAATACATACAATTCTTGTCAATCATACCTCAATAAAGCTGGAAAAACAAATTACCTGGCCAAACTGGGCTCTTGGCAGCAGGTTTGAGACCACAGTGATCCATCCTATGAGACTGTTACTGAATTATACAAAAGAATTTTCTTTACAATAACAAATCTGTATGTCACATATTTGATGTAATTAAGATGTAATACTTACAGGTGCTACTCAGGAAATAACTCCCATTTTCCTGTCTCAAGTGAAAAAACACAATTCAACCAATATATATACTTCCAGAAAAAAAAGGTGAATGTTTTTAATCACTCTATAAATTTGAGTTTACAAAGATATTACCCAGAGGCCATTACTTCTCATTGTCACTGCCCCTGAAATTCAGTAACATTACTATCAGGTGGGCAATAATGCCCAGTTAATGACATCATATTCCGAACAGCTCAACAAAGCTAATATAAGATCTTTTTGAATATCAACTCTCCTACAGGTAAGCTTACATAGAAAGCACTATCTAATATGATATATTATTTGGCTAAGATTTAAATAAATTTAAAAATATCCCTTTGGACTATTATCAATTTCAGTTTATATTGACCCTGCTTATATTTCCAGATTAGGAAAACATTCCTTTATTTACTCTAAAACTTCTTTATTCAAGACTAATTAGTATTTAGCTTAGGTTAAATTTCACTTAGAGTCAATGAAAAATGGTGCTTCCTATACAGTCAGGACTGAGTTTTATCTATTACTTTTTTCCCCTAAATGTGGGAAGATCTTGAGTAATATCCTTGATTCCTAATAAGCATTCTAAACAATCAAGAGATTTTATCTAGATTTTAAACATACATAAAAGCAGAGCATGAATAATAACCCTCCCCCAAATAAAATATTTAGTAATCCTATGTGCCAAGCATCCTCCTAAAATGCTTTATTCATTTATTCCTCAGAACCACCCTATAAAGTCTATGAAGTATTATCACCTTCGTTTCACAGGCAAGAAGGACAAGCAGAGTAGCTGACTTTCTTGTCCAGAGTCACATAGCTCATAAGTGGCTTAACCAAGGCTCCTGACAATGCTAGATTTCAGAGCTCATCCTCCTTATCTTTCCCCTTTTGGCTTGCAGGACATACCTGTGTCTAACTCCATTTCTGTTTCAACTGTTTCTCCATTCAAATTATGCTTTTTGTCATTTTGAACTTAAGTACAATGTTTGAACCTATCTATCAAACCAATATGGCCTCCTCTGATACAGATTCTTTAAAAAAAAAAAGATGAACTTTTTTCTACATCCTAACATTTTAGACATATTTCAATAGAAATTAACAAGGAGTTTAAAGAGATATAAACATATTTCTCCACAGAGAAGAACTCATAACAATAGTTAATATCTCCTAAGATCAAGGAATGACTCGGAAGATTAATGGAATTAACTTTAAAAAGTGATGAAATTTTCATTAAGTGGAGATTCTCATAAGGTATAAAACAAACTTAAGTATGATTTAATGAATTATTAGAAGCAAAACTTCAGGGCTATCTGAAACTACCCTTAGTCCAAAGAATCCTTTGACAAAGAACTAGAAAGGTACATTAAAAGAAAACATTTACTGAGGAGTGCAAAGGTCGAGGACCACTGTAAAGTAATTTTTACTACATTGCTAATCTACTTTTTGACGTGTACATTACTTTCTGCAAGTTGACTCAACCAGTGGTTTAACTCAGACCGAATGGTTGACCTTTACTTGAAAAGTAAATAATCATTTACAGAAGTTCTTGATTCAGAGATGACCCATTGGTGACTGCTATCCATGAGCACTGTCCCATATGGATGGACATCTGTTTCATGATTAACCTCTGCTATGGGCTCAGTTGACTTGGAGACTGAGCAAATGATTAATGAGTGAAAAATTTGTTTTTTCCTCTGCTACTCATAGTGTCAGCACCAAGGGAGAATGCTATGGCAACCAGAATATAGAGAAGTGGTGGCAGGATGTTGCTGAGTGATGACAAAAGCATTTTCAGGAAGTACTAAAGCTATGGGAAAATGAATATCAAATAGAAATTAAGTCTTAGGAAGGAAACAATAAAGATAAAATGAAAGGAGAGAAAAGAACTCAAGAAAGCTGGACCTTCAGAAGAAAGAATAAAACTTTACAGACATTAAACAAAATGAAAGAAATTTCTGAATAACACAGAATAATAGCAATGAAATCCACAATTCAAAGAGTTTTGAGGCCATCAACTAAAATTGGGTATTTTTTCAATCATATTTGAACAGGTGTGATTTGCTAACCGAATGTCATAAACCATCACCATCATCTTCCAGAAGGGTCTAGTAAATGTCAGCTGTGTACGACTGGTGAGATTTTGTGGTTTTTGCAAGAAAATTTCATATTCTTAGTTTTTACCTAGGATGTCACTTTGTTACACATTAGGAGCACAATAATTTGCTAGTTGTTTTGTTAGACAAAGATTATCGTATATAGGAATATAAAATAATCAGAAATGGTCCAAAATATTATCACTGAGTAGTTACTCAAATGAATGCCTCTTGGCAACATAAACTAAGGCATATGTACGTAATGAAGATGGCATCAAGCAAAGTAGCCACTGAGTTTAACATGCTCATTGTGAGGGGAAATAGTGAGCTCTATGCTCATCTCTGGGGACCCTGAAGAGAGCAGGGAATTCAAGAGCATTTTAGTGGTTGGGTGAAAAAGGAACAGTGCAGTGTCCTGGAGGAGAGGAGAGCTCAAGGCAGCACATCAGCCAGCTGAAGTAGGTGTGTGAATGACCGACCCTCCACACACATACCGGAGATAAGTGGTGGCCATAACTGGGGCCTGGGAAGATATTGGGGAAAATGGAGGTATAACTACATCAACTGCAAAAATCCACATGAGAGGAGGGGCTTTGACACTGTGGATTAGAATCGTCCAGAATGTGATGCTCCTCTTCTTTGCTGACAATCTTATTTTCTTTTGGCATAGAAATCCCAGTAGGAGAAAAGCATTTGGACTTAGGGGTCAGCATAGTTGGGACTATTTCAGGTGAGCCCAATCCATACTAAAGTTGGAATATCTGAGCAGAAAAGAAGAGCAATCAAGGCTCATGAAATCCTGTGACCCTCAAGGGCATCTGGCTTAAGCCAAAAGATCATTAATACTAGTCTTAAAGCCATTCTCCAATTGGCTGTATGACCACTCAGGCCAAGTCACTGATGGCTTTTCCCTCGGGGCCTAAAAATACAGCCTAGAACAGCATGCACAGAATGGCAGAGAAACTGGGCATCCACCTAAGCTCTCATTAACAGCATAAGTATTCACCCAGAAATCACCATAAACTGGAGCAAGAGCGCTGTGGTATTTAAACCCATGATGGATTTTTCTGGTAGCAGAGCAGGGTTGATTAGGTAATGTGTGCGAAGACGGGGGTGAGTTTCTCAAGGTTCAAAATGGTGCTCAGGAATGGCTAGTTCTCTGTGGCAGAATCTCAGCCGGAACGGAGGAGGGAGGGAATGTGGTCTCCAACTGGGCTGATGTCTAGTAATTGGTGTCTAAGAAGCAACAATTACTTTTCAGGTGTCCTGTCAATGAAGACCTAAATACATGCTGTACTCTAAAAATTTCCCAACTATTTGTTATCTACAAATCCATTACTTGAAAATAGCCTATAACTTTAGGCCCTAAAACATGAAGATTCCCCTCCTTCCTGCTAAATATCTAAAAAGGGAAGAAAAGGACAATGGAGCAGAATATGACTAACCCATCAGTCAGGTCACTTCTGAGACTATTTGTGCAGACCCTTTGTCCCCTCTCAGTCAGTATTAACTATACAGTCCAATTAAACCTAGTGCTGGTTGCCCACAGGGATTCCTTTCATACAAAAATGCAATTCTCTCCAAGATTCTCAGCATTACCTAATGGCCTGCATAGAATCAGTGTGATGGTCTCTGGCTGGTTCCCGGGCGACAAATTGATCACCATGGCAATAATCAGAGGCTCTCATCCTATAGAGGGGCAAGGTAAAATCCACAGCACCATAGGGGAAGCTTATCTGATTATCTCAGAAGGGCTGTCTCTTTAGAGGGGCTGCGATTGCCGATTAGGCTGTTCTATCTATGCAGGCCTGTGGGGTCCATGCCAGAGTGTGGAATGAGGCATATGGCTGGAGATTGAGGAGGGAAAACATGCCAACTTTTGATGCAGCCCAGCTGCCTCTGCTCAGGTGGTCTGGGTCAGCATTCTGTGAGTAAGACTTACTCAGCCCCAGGAAAGGGTACCGATGGATACTTGCAAAAACACAACTGGACTTAAATCAGTCAACCACGTTGCTAGCAATATAGGAGGAAGACAATCCAGGAAAAACATGAGCCTACAGAAATGTCAGAGAAGGTAATGGGAGCTTAACTGTGATTATAAACTGTCAGATTTTATAATACTGAGACCCTAACTACTAAGGGAGGAACTATACCTAAGTATTTTTCCTTCTATATTGCCCCCAAATAGGTTTGTGACTTTTCTTTGAGACATCCTCTGACAAGAATTAGTAATTATAGAAATATAGATGAGGAGAGAAAATATATAAGAAAATATATATCTGTATTATATAATCTCGGTTGCATAATAAATGCCCAGGGTGCCAAACAAGACCAAAAACCTAGTTTGCTACTCCTGTGTGAAGTTGGTGTGTTCGCACTATACAACAAGCTGGGATAAAATTGTTCCAGGCAGAAGTTAATGTATGCATTGTAAGGCACATACATACTTCTCTTTATTACTCTACACATTCAAAGGCCTTCAAAGGATGTACTCACAAGGGTTACTTTTAGCGTTGAGAACAATCCAGGGGCAGTTCTCTATAGATAAACAAGGGGGAAAAATATTTTCTAAGCCCTCATGGAAAGTTCCCAAGCTCGGAAGGTCAGAGGCTGTCATGGAGCCCCAGATGACAGAAAGACGTGGACTAGCAGTCAGAACGCTTCTCAGGGAGAACTGCAGGCAATCAGTTCTGGCTGGAGACATGGTCCCTCACAGGACTTTAATGAGCTTACTGAAAATCACACTGAACCCAAACACCAAATGATCTCACAATTAGAAGTTAGAGTTGTCTATTCTTTTGCTTTCCTGTCATATTTTTGTACTGGGTGTTAATAGGTCCTTCAAACTCCTTTTAACTAACCTCTTAAATAGACTGCCGTTAAAGAATTTCAACCATGCTGTACCATATAGGATAAATCATATTTCGTCTCTGAAAATAAAATTCATCTTTTTTTTCTTTTTCCCAAAACCACTATCTTGTGTTAAATTCATTTGTATTAAAATGAATGTGGATTTGACATGGTGTTTTGTAGAAATTTTCTTTACTTTAAATTGCTGCCATTTAAAATAAATAGCAGCCTCTTCTTTGCTGCAATAGTAGTATAGATTTAATGTATTTACTTAATCTCTCAGTCTCGATTCCCTCAATCATTGAAGAAACTGAGATTTGTGTGTTTATCCCGTGGGTTCACAGTAAGGATTACATGCTCAGCATGTAATAGTTTCTCAAAAAATATGAGTTACCTCTCTTTCCTATTCACTAACAATCTTTTTGTCCAGACTTTGTTAAATATCCTTAAATAATAAAATTCTATCTCAGTTCTATTTGCTATTTCATGAACATAAAGTGTAAAAAAAAAAAAAAGGGAGTTTTTAAATCCTTGGACTCATAATGTAGTGAATCTTTGGGAGATTGATGAAAGGGACTGAGACAGAACCATACCCATTTATGAACCTCATCAAAGACATAACTTCCTTCTACATCAACCAAATGTCCTTTCTCACTTCAGATTTCTTCATTCTTCTTCATCCTCAATTCAGGGTGTGTGGGGACATCCTAAAACAAGTTGCCACCAAATCAACAGCAACTGGGAGCCGTGGGCATCTTTCGTGTGAAGAGGTCCATTGTTACATGGGGGTTATAACCTTCAAAGTGAGGCGGGTCTGCGTTCAAATCCCAGTTCTACTGTAGTTGGCTGGGTGATCCCTGGCAAGGTGTTCAAACTAGCTGAGTCTCAGTTTTCTCAGTTGTACCATGAGCTATACACATCCATCTCTTAGCATTGTTGGAGACCCTCAATTTGCAGTGGAGCTGAAGAAGCTTCGTATTCAGGGCTGCTCACTTGCATGGGTCTGTTCCAGGCTCCACACCTAATACTGTATTTGGACTTGTTATTCCTTTCCCTAAAGAGAACTTCTCAACTTCAGGCCCCACAAATCTTGGCTCTACCCTTGTACAATGATAAAACATAATAAATAAATAATAAATAAAAGGTAACTGGCCCATAGCAATTGTCCAATAAATGGTGTTATTCTCACCAGACTCACAGGCCATATACTTGGATCTGGCATTAAATAAATGCAGAGAAGCCTACTACACAGCAGTATTGTTGGCAGGTTATACAGAGGTTAACCCTTCTTAAAATATGCCACACTGAAGCCTGGTGAGATGTGTGAACCAACCAAATGCAATATATTTGGCTTCAACCTTAATATTAAATGTGTAACCATATTTGGTATATTAGAAAGTAAGGGTCTAGGGCGCCTGGGTGGCTCAGTCGGTTAAGCAACTGCCTTCGGCTCAGGTCATGATCCTGGAGTCCTGGGATCGAGTCCCGCATCGGGCTCCCTGCTCAGCGGGGAGTCTGTTTCTCCCTCTGACCCTCCCCCCTCTCGTGCTGTCTCTTTCTCATTCTCTCTCTCAAATAAATAAATAAAATCTTTAAAAAAAAAAAAAAGAAAGAAAGTAAGGGTCTAAACAAATGCATCACAGGATGGGTCAACTTAAATATCAAGAAAGAAGCGCAAAAGTCAAGAGCAAAGGATGACATCTGCAAGCATCCCAAAGGGCGGCGGGGTGGGGGGGAGCTCCTGGAGAGTATGGGAGAGATAATGAACAAAAGCCAAGATTGGTGCTCTCCATGGTCTTAGTAGACACTATTTGTCCAAATACAGCTTGTCATCTATCTACATTAGAACCACCTAAGGAACCTCAATGAAAACACAATTTCCTCCACTCTATGCCAGCCCACTGAATCAGGACATCTGGAGGTAGGGCCCAGGATTCTACCCCCACCTAGGTGATTCTGAATTCCATTCAGTCTAAGAACCCCTGCTTATAATTGAACCTGAAACTACTGACTGGGTATCTCTCAGGACTCCACATATGTTTCTGCCTGGCTCAGAAGACCAGTTTTCTACAATCCTTCCTTTCCACACTTAGAGGTGAGATCTGATTTGTACATTTTCTTACTTGATAGGTCTACTCCAATTATAGATAAAGAGCATGCTGTTCAGACACATATGTCACTTTTATCATGATTTCAGCAAGATCAGGTGTCTCTTTATATACCTGGGGATAAAATAGTTTAACGCTAGCTGAAATGGACATCTACCGAAGAAGGTGGATTAGCAGCCACTGAAAGCTTGAAACAAAGTTTCCAGTGGAAAGACAAAATGCTTGCTCTCTGGCTCTGTCCTGGTCAACCTTGTTATTATTAACTTGGATGGAAATTTAGGAAGCATGCTTACAAATATGTAGATTATGCAAAACACGGAAGAAATAAATGCTCAGGAAAAGATAACAATCAAGCTACAAAGTAATCCCAACAACAATGAGAATGAGAATGAGAATCAAGAACAAAAAAGATCATAAAGTCTATGGAAGCATGAGTGAAAAGAAAAAATCAGAACTGCTTCAGGAAGGTATCATTAATACAAGTTTTATTTGAACCAACAATAAAATACTATTTAATACTGTTCCTGCTACTCTTACCCATACATGGTGTTGTTGTTTGTTTTTTTTTTTTTTTTTCCAATTCTTGGAAGAGAATAGTTCTACTCTATTCTGTGCTGGTCAAACTGTATATATTTTTTGGAACAGAGGCATTTTTGAGCATGACATTTTAAAAGAAGTCATTCTCAAACTACCATGGGTCCAAAAGGGGATTGCTACAAACTAACATAGACTGCCTGTGATAGTATGGGGGGTTTGGGGGGAAGGATTTGTCTTTCTTCAAATAATGGATTGTCTGTAGACTTACACTGTTGGTGCTAGGCAAAACCCTAAGTATGTGATAACTGTAAGAAGGTGTATTAAGTTAACTATAAGACAATGAAACAGTGAAATAGCTCCAAATATGCAATGGAGAACTGAGAATGGAAGTGAGCTCCCCAATGTGAGGGTCATCAAACACTAAGTAACGTCATAGTCAGAATTGCTACAAAACAGATTCTCTCTACTGAGAGTGTTGGGAAAGGGGAGTGATAAATCGGAAATGCTTTCAACTCCAAAGAAAGGTTTCTGTGATTTGTTTTATCTTAGCTAGCTCAGGGTTCTAGCAGCAAGCTGAAGCAGAAGAATGTGCAGAAATCAACCATGAACAGAAAGGGAAAAACAAAAAGGGAATATGGACCCTTAGTGAATGTGTATGGAGCACATACTCTGTGCCAAATGCTATTCTAGGCACTGGGGATGCAGCAGGGGACAAAAACCCAACCCCACTCTCTGCCCTCATAGAGCATATATTCTGCCAGGAGACAATTATGAGAGGAGTTTTGGTAATTTCCTCACTATGAGAACACAGAAAAAAGTGAAAGGGGACATGGGGAGTGAAAAGGAAGCATAATTGTGCCAAGAAGGACTTATTTGAATGAATACTTTTCAGTCTAAATAAATCCCAAGATTGCTTATCCATGAAATCACTCCATATTAATATTTCACTGGCTTCTCCAAAGCATTGCAGTCTATCCATGTAGAGAGCACATTTTCTGGCCCCATCCCCCTTTTAAACATCCCCAAGTGACCATCTAACTCTATCAATATTGACTTCTTCACAGGAGGTCACCACCTACCAGATGTTACATCCATCACTGCAAACAACTTCCCTCTGACATATTGATTACTTCATTTTTCTTGTCTTTTGGCCAGAACCTCCTTTCCAATTAATTTATTGTTGGTGCTGCTGGTGTGTACATCTTTGATGTTCCCAAGACCAGACTGTCCACCCGAATCACATATCCAGCTGCTTAACTCACACAGGTGCTGTTTCCTATTTCTGACGAGATGATCTTGAACACCGGCTGTTTACCTTGCTTGAGGAAAACTTCGAACAACTTGCCAAATCTCAACTCCAGTATTGCATCAGTTTACACTTGTATCTTCTGAAGTAGACTATCCCTTCCATGCCCACAGACATCTGACAGAGAATGCTCTAGTCTGAGTCATACAAAATCAGATCAACTCTTTCCTTTCTCTCTGCTTTTATTTCTGGTTTCTGCTCATTTCTGTTCACCTCCAGGAACAGAGTTGGACTCTGGAGGTCAACTGGGAGGGTGTTGGAGTTAATAACCTTGGCAAGCCACTATGCATTGATCTCCAGTCTCCTCGTGCACTCATATTTCTCTCCCTGCAATTAGATGCTCAGCTATCTGCCAGGGCACCTCTTCCCAGACAGTCTCTGATTTGAGCTATCTGAGGGCTCCTTATCAAGCTGTTATGGGAGACTAACAACCCACATAGCTCATGCTATGTACTCCACTCTTGGTGAAGGGTGCTGCATGCTTGCCAAGCAATCAAACCAATACCTCAATCATAGAAGATTAATGTCCCTTTGCTTATATCCTTGAAGCAGAGAAATGGCTAATGTGACTCTCTCCTTCATAAAGGCTTCTACGCAGTAAGTGGCTGGGATTAAATTTTACAATCATGTCATCTATCTGTTGGAAAGGCTGTCACCCTTACGCTGCATTTGCCAACTTGTCCCTTTAGCAGAGGGGCTCAGTACTGCGAGAAGTGGAAAACGGAGCATTATGATGCCGGCTAATATAATTCTAAATACCATCAAGGCCATAAAATGGGAAGTAAGTGATAAATAATTTATATTTATCAGAATGACTGCATCTTATTAAAAGTGCAGCAATATGATATCCTCTCATACAGCACAGACATGGATGGGGAAAGAGATCAGAATTTCAATGGTTTGCTAGAGTTGGTTTGAATTCCTGTTTGAAGTCCTGTGAACCTGGTGTGAACCTCGTGATATTTTTTTCACCAGTCCCTAGAAAAGAGAGTTCCATTCTTATAAGAAGGGAGTAAGCAAGAGGAAAAAAGAAATCCAATTCAATAAAACAGTTTGGAAAAGATAAGAAAATATGGCAATAAGCAACAGCGCCAAAATGCTATCATCGTTTCTGTTCTTTTCTCCATTCCAACTCTACCAACATAAAGCAGAAAAATCCACCCATTCACTTACTTTTTTTTTTAAGATTTTTAAGTAATCTCTACACCCAACGCTGGGCTCAAACTCACAACCCTGAGATCAAGAGTCACATGCTCCACTGACTAAGACAATCAGGTGCCCCATCATTCATTTATCCTTAATTTATTTCTTCATTCATTCATTCATCATCAAACACCTAGAGTGTGTAAGATACTATATTAGGAACTATGAAAGAACAATGAAGAATAGATAGGATCCTCACCTTCAAGTCGTTTACACTCAAATACAGCACACTGGAATTTAAACTTTGGGAAGTGTAACTCCAGCTTTATAAAGGAAAACTGAGCATCTGTCCAAGTGAAACACTAATGAATTTTCTTTTTCTTCAACTTCCTATTTTACTGTATATGTCTAAGTCAGAGCTATTCCCACTTGAAAATGCTGTCCTGGGTCCACATCCCTGGTAGGAGATGCAGAAATTCAAAGCCCCTTTCATTTCTTAAATAGTATAACCAGAGAAAAATCATTTCTCAAATGATCAATTAGACTTTACCCCATTTTTTATGATGGACACAGAAATAACCAATGATCAGAGAGGCATACCTTTCTGAAACAAACGTACTTCTACACACATGACCAAAACTTTAGGTTGCCTTTTTATTACAGGATGCATGCCCCATGAGCACAGTGTAAGGTATTCAGTTATATTTAGTAACTACCTGATAATGTGTTCGATTAGAAACATAGATGCCTTTTCTGCTTAAGGGTCAGAGATCTGCTTTGAGCAACGTAATAGTGTAGTTCAGCATGTGAGCGCTCCCCCAGCACCTGGCTATCTTTTCTTTTAGAGTTCAGTTTTGGGTCCAAAAGGGTTTAGTCAATAAATTAGCACTAGGATCAGAACACACTTTTTGCAATATTTCTCCCCACCCCTGCTGCTGCAAGCTGCCCTTGAGGGGCGACCAAGCTGGGAAGACAAAGGATCATAGCAAAGCCTTCAGCTACTGAATTTCAGCAACAGTGAGCAGAGGTGCTGGGTTGGTCCCCTTTTCTGCAGCCATGACATTGAGAGCTTTGGGGCATATGAGAGAAGGCCATATCACTTTACCACCACAGCAGCTTACAAATGTATCCCCTGCCTCGCCACACACATCCTATTTCATTCTTTCTCCAGAACCCTGCTTGAATAGAACTTTGTGTTCAATCAGCCAGTGAGTTAGCAAATTTCCCCACATTGCCCAGACACACCAAGCTCTTCATATCTCCAACTCTGTTTTTGCAGACTTGCCTTCCCCACCCCTCTCCTGCCTCCAGAACACTAAAGTGATCTTTCAAAAGCCAGTGCAGGAACCACCTCCCCAAGATCCTTTCTGTGTCCCACCCCACCTGAGAGGAATGGACTCTTCCCCCAGTTGGCTTCCTGTTGCAGCTCTAACAAATTACGATACGTTCAGTGACTTACTGCAACCCAAACATCGTCTTAACGGTTCTGGGGGTCAGAAGTCCTAAAATCAAGGTGTCAGTAGAACTGTGTTTCTTCTGGAGACCACAGGGGACACTTTGTTTCCTTGCTTTGCCCATTTTCTGGAAGCAGCCAGCATTTCCTGGCTCATGACCTCTCCCTCAAATCACTCTGACCTCTGCTTCCCTCCCCTTCATAGACCCTCCCGCCTCCTTCTTTCCCTCATTAGGACCTTTCTAATGACATTGGGCCCGCCTGGCTAAACCCAGAGTAAGCTGCCCATCTCAAGATCCTTAAATGAATCACATCGGCGGAGTCCCTTTTGCATGTAAGGTAAAACATATTCCCAGGTTCTCGGGATCAGGACATAGCCTGCTTTGGTCAAGGGTGCATTATTCTGTCTACCACACCTCCTTTTTTTTTAAGACTATCTATTTTTGAGAGAGAGCGCACACACGCAAGTGAGAGTGGGGGGAGGGGCAAAGGGAGAGAGAGAATCCTAAGCAGACTCCATACCCAGCACAGAGCCTGAGGCAGGGTTGGATATCATGACCCTGAGATCACGACCTGAGCCGAAATCAGGACCAGATGCTTAACGGACTGAGCCCCTACCGCACCTCCTTTTGAAGCCCCATCCTCCTTTGTCAAATGTCCACGCCAGCCGCATGACGCTCACATGTATTTCATTTATAATACCCATTCTACAGGCTACTGTGTCCCAGAAGAAGATACTTTGAGTCTTGTTATTTCTCCAGTGACAAGAATTCTGCTTATGACTCAGCAGTTGTTCAATAAATCCAAATAAATGTTTGCGGGAAAGAAACTCAGGGAAAAAAAAAAAAAAAACAACCAGCAAGGACAACTTAACTGTAAGGCTATTATTTGACAATGAAGTACAATAAATGAAATTTTATACGCCAAAACCAATGGTTGGGAAAACAATCAAATTCAGCATTTTTGACATAATGTTTCATGGAACAACAAAATCCAGCTGGTCTAGATCAGGGGCTGGCAAACTACAGCCCGTGATCCTCTGTTTTTGTAAATAAAGCTTCATTGAACACAGCTGTACCCATGTGTTTCCACATTGGCTGTGGAAGCTATTGTGTTTCAGTGGCGGAGTTGGGTAGTCACAACAGAGACTATATGCCCTGCAAACCTAAAATATTTCCTACTTGGCCCTTTACATAAAACATCTGCTGACTCCTCGTCTAGAAAATGAAAAATCTTAAATCAGAATTTTGTCCCAGACAGGTTGGATGAACCATTCTGAAAGCTGAATTCACATACTTAACTCCATCATGGCAGCTGAACCCCCAGCTATATAGCTGGCCTCCCTCTTACCTATTGGATGAGTAGGCTGATATTCTAATCCAGTTATGAAATTATAAAGCTGGTCAGCTGATTTATTTTGAACGTCTATAACTGAGATAAGAGAGTGGTGTGTCCAATTTTTTATGCAGTGATCAAACTTCAGATCTCCTAACTCCTTCCTTATGAATATGGACCAAGTCATCTGGTCAGTGCTTAACGTAAGTGACACCCCTAGAAAATTATTTCAGCATTCAAGATACATCGTTTTTACTTCCTACTTGCCTCCCTGAATGCATTCACAGATATTAGGGAGAAATAGCCTCTCAATTCTCCTAGTAGAAACTGACCTATTTGTAAGAGGAAATAAAATGAAGATGAGAAGAAAAGTCAGGAAGTGAAAAAAAAAATCTGAAATATTACCTTTTAACAAAGATGGCTTTGTAAGCTAAAAAAAAAAAAAAAGAAAAGAAAGAAAAGAAAAAAGAAAAGAAAAAGGAAAAAAACAAACGCCATTATTTTGATATTTCCATGAACTCAGAACATTTAGTATGTCTGGTCCGAGAGAAAAATAATTCTTGGTCAAATCATTTTGGCCATACCATTTTAAACAATACCCCTTTAATTTTAAAAAATGTGAGAATGACCATCAGAAACTGCTATTATAAAACTCACATTTAACCTATCTTCTAATTCCCAAGAATTGAAATTAAAAGCCTCGGGTCCCAATTCCAGTTTTGCCACTGGACTTGCCATGTGAACTACAAGTCACATACATTTCTGTGGCCTCAATTTCCCCATATGTGAAATTCTTCTAACAATATCTTCCTCATCTAATTCACACTACTGTTATTATGATGAAATGTGATCATGTTTGTGAATCTGTGCAAGCACTATACCAGTGAAAGATATTATGATTTTCTGATTGTCGCCTTAACGTCTTCCCAAATTGTCTATGGCATTTAAAATGTTTGGTCATAAACATCTATAATAATGCTCCACCATTGACTATGAAATTCTCCTTCATGAATTCCATGGTTTAGATTTTATTTTGATGTAATAAACGAGCATAATTAACTTTTATTGCATGCATTATTTGTAGAAATGTTTGAACACGTTAAGTATAGCCATCTATCTCAGCATGACACAAGGATTACCAAACTGAGAAGTGCTGTCTTTAAAAATGGGATGATTTCATTTGGAGATTTGAGTTTGGTTTTATTGCTGAAATTAATAAAATGTTTCTGTTTAAAATGAAACTGTTTTCTTTCCAGCACTTCATATTTTTGCTTGGTTAAAGAAACAGCAATAACATGATTAGATGTCAGTAATTAAATATCTTTGTGGAACAGTAACTTAATAGCATATATTTTGAACACAGCCATACCAAAAACATTCAATTACATAGATTCAGCTTTAATATTTAACAGCTTGTTTCTTAACTACCATCCTTCTGGTGAACTGATGTTGACTACATATAAAAGAAAGCAAGCAGCTTAGTGTCAAATTAAGAGAAGTAGAATATATTATAATGGTACTTTTTATGTTTTGCTATTCTTACATTCAGCCAAATATAATGTTTTTATTTAATACGTTTAACTATCGATTCATCTCTCTTATTTTTAGCAAGAGGGGCCTTCAATTTTCTCTAAGCAAAATGAAGGTTTAACCAGGGACCAAAGAAGGAAAAAAAAAAAAGTCACTCCACTTAAGCATCATGGGAAAACAAACATGTAAGGAGCAATACACAGTGACCTGGCACTCCCACCCCCGAATCCCAGAAGGTAAAATGTGGAAATCACTGAAAGACATCTCAGAAAGTGGAGAAGAAAGTGATCTCATACCTCTCTCAGCGACGGGAATAGCAAGAAAGCCAGGCTCCCGTCAGGAGCCCCTGTGTTCTGCTTTTACTTAATGTCGAGTTTGTAAATAAATGGAATTATCCCTAATTTCTTCAGGGGTGCACTCTGTTTTTGAAAAGAACTCAACATTTTAATTTTGATTCCAGTTTCATGACTCCTTACTGTAAGTCAGGGCTCAGTTCTTTTCACTAAAAAAATGATTCCATTCAATAATGTTTAAGTAAGGTGATCTTCAACAGTCCATGAGGGAAGGGATGTGGCTCATACTATGTCTAGGTCCCCGTAGTGATAAGGACCAGGATGAGTTTGGGAGCAAGAGGTTCATCAAGTACAGATCATTTCTCTGGTTGTGGGAGCATAAATAAACCGGTCTGTCTGAGAAGACGCAACTGAGGCTGAAGTTAAATCACAGGTTGTCCAAGTACAGAGCCACCAGTTTCTCCGTGTGAGCCCCGGGCAAGTCACTAACTATCCAAATTGAAGTCTCTTACCTATGAGATGAGAGCGAATAATAGCACTTCTTTTCTGGAAATGTCATAATGTTTAAGCCGAGGAGGCAATTAGTGCTCAGTATTAGAGGAAGAAAGGAGAGACATTGCTACAGAACAATTGAGCAAAGGGGCAGCATTCTATGGAGAGAGAGTGCCTGTTCAGATTAGAGCAGGTCTTTTGCAGGTAGGTGGATAGGAGGGGACGTCACACACAAGAGCAATGAGACAGAACCTCACGAGCAGGTCTGGCTCCCTCAGATCAGCTTTGGTTCACGGGGTTACCCGGAAATGAAAAGTTTCTGACTTCAGTGTGATGTACTTCCTCTTGACCTTTGATCCTTACAATAGTTTTCACACCTTCCAGCCTTTTGAACTTAGTTATGACAATAACAATGGCGCGTATCTGGAGCAAACCACGTCCTTTGCCTGTGAACCGTCGGGCACAATCCTCATGACTCTGCTCTTGATAAATATGAGCGCTTGATAAATATTTACTGAAAAGCTAGCTGATCTTGCTGACAGTCTTGTAGCTATTGCACACTATTATCTGCGGGGCAATCAAGCACCTGCTATAGCGATGGAGGAGGCCAAAGGGACTGCTCACGTCCCTTCTGGCCGATGAGGACACAGAGGCCCCAGTGACACGCCACCAGGTGACTCTGCTTTGTGAAGGCGGCAGCTTGTCAGAGGGAAAATGAACAACGCAGACGAGAACTGCCCCCTCCATCCTTCTGTTCTATTCTCCACCCAAGATCATAATCAAAATCCTTTAGCACCGAATGGCTATCAATGGCTGACATGGGAAAAAAAACAAAAACAAAAAACAAAATAAAACTTTATTTCCATTCCATCTTTCAAGAACTCCAGAGGAGGGGATTTTGATAAGGAAGAGTGGCAAACATTCTCCGCGCCAGGGAGCTGAGCAAGGACAAACACTGCTTTCCTTCAATCTGTTAGGATGGGAACTAAAGCTCCGCCAAAGAAGCAATATTTCCATGAAATCCTCCCTGATCATTTCCACCAGGGTCTGCCCAGCTTAAAAGCCACACTATTTAAAAAGAAATAAGAGTGGGTATTGCTATGAATAATGTGAGCATGTAAAGGGAAAAGCACGGGAGAATAAGTCAGAGAGATAGCATTAAAATGCCTTTTCATATGCGACACAGAAGAAACCTTATCTTCAAAAAAAAAGGCTGATGAATATATGAGCTGCTAATACTCTGCTCTATCTAAGATTCCATCTTGGAGGGAAAAGCAATGATTTCATTGTGGTGTTTTGAAAAGAAACCCACAGAGAATGAAGAGGAAGTGTCTCCACTTAAAGATTGGATATCTTTATCTTTAAGTGTGATATCAAGTTCTGAGAAGCTGTCTCTTGTCACCAGCCAAAATAGCATCCCGGATTTCTATAGGATTCGACACAAACAGAAGACGGGATGCAAAGAAGCACTTTTTTTTTTTTTTTTTTACCTCTGCTTTAAAAACAATGGCAAGAGTGAGGATGTTCTCTCCATCATAGACAAAGCTGAGTGCTCTTTTTAAGTTAGTAGTTACTTCAAAGTCATGAGAGTCAAAGAACATCAAGAGAAGATAGATTACTGAAGACTTTCTGTCTGTAGCATAATAGTGAATCGGCTATCAACCCTTTAGAAATGAACAAGCTGAAAATTGCTTCATTCATTTTGACATGATTTAAATCCAACTCATTGAACATGATTAAGTGAAAACAGTTTGGGCGCCTGGGTGGCTCAGTTGGTTAAGCGACTGCCTTTGGCTCAGGTCATGATCCTGGAGTCCCAGGATCGAGTCCCATGTCGGGCTCCCCGCTCGGTGGGGAGTCTGCTTCTCCTTCTGACGCGTTCCCCTCTCATGCTCTCTCTCACTCTCTCTCTCTCCAATAAATAAATAAAATCTTAAAAAAAAAAGAAAACAGTTGGCCCCACAAAGAAAGATCAGTGTAGTGAAATGGACCATATTGAAGCAATATTCTCCCACTCTGATACCTTCAAGTCACCCTGACCTGGGTTTTCTAGCTATTGACATCTGGGGCCAGGGCATTTTTTTGTTGGGGTGGGGGGACTGTCCTGTGCATTGTAGGATATTTAGCTGCATCCCTGGCTTCTAACCACTAAGATGCTAGGACCACCGCCCCAAGCCGTGACAACCAAAAACGTCTCTAGACATTGCCAATGCTCCTGGGTGAGGGGAGGGGCGAATGCAAAATCACTCTCAGTGGAGAAGTGCTGCCCCAAACCCTACCTTGCTTTCCATTGATCTGCAGTCTGTTGTCCACTCAGATACCCGATAAGACTCATCTGACATCACCACCAACTTCTCAGATATCTCAAGCCTCTCCTCTAAAATGTGTTCATCCATTCTATCCTTGGCGACTCGCCCCTTACTTCCCCTTAGATGGTCCCTGTGCAGACCATTTTGCTTTCCTAGGCACTGGGCTGATAACTCCACCAAGGTCTCTATCTAGAGGGTGTGGCCCAGGGAGAAAAGGGGGAGAGGACTCATTGCAAAGTTTGCTGGCCCAAGTTTCAAATCCTGCCTCTGTCACTGAGAAGCTATGAGAACCTTTAGGCAAGTCATTTTCTTTTCTGAGTCTTGGCTTGATATATTTACATATATATGAGAATAATTATATCTACTCTATAGCAGTGTTGCTGATTAAATATTATATGTAAAGTCCCTGTCAGCATCTGGAGGCACTTATTTCCTGATAGCTTATGAAATTGGAAATATATTGCCTAGACACCAAAGAAACAATTTGAGGCTAACAACAGGAGGTCCGTTAGAGCTGAAATAGTATTCGATCAACTAGGGCAAGAATCAAACTCAGCAGTACTGGGAAGGAAGGGGTGGTCAGGAAAGATAGGCAGGAACACAGGCAGATACAGATTCCCCGGGCATTTGCCAGCAGGTTGATGATTACGATGGCCGGGGCCAGGAGATACCAAATTATGGCAAACCAAGATGGGAACAAAAATAGCTGATGTTGAGAAAAAACACTGACCTGTGCCTATATTAGATCCAATGGCATCAAGGGGCAGATTGCTGATCAATCCTTTTTGTTTGTTGGTTTCATTGTAACTATTTTGATCTCATTGATGTTCTTGCTAGTTTTGTAAAAGACCTCCTTATTTCCTTCAGATTAATTCATACCTGCTCAGTGTTTATCTGATTGGTTCATCACTTCAAAATCAAAACAAGTTATTGATGAAATGTAACATTTCTATAGCACCTATTTTTGTAATACATGCAAAAAAAAAGTGCCTTAAAGTGTCTCAGTCACACATAGTCATTCCAGTCTATGTATTTTTTTAAAGACTTATTTATTTGGGGTGCCTGGGTGGCTCAGTCGTTAAGCATCTGCCTTCGGCTCAGGTCGTGATCCCAGGGTCCTGGGATTGAGCCCAGCATCGGGCTCCCTGCTCGGCGGGAAGCCTGCTTCTCTCTCTCCCACTTACCCTGCTTGTGTTCTTTCTCTCAATGTCTCTCTCTGTCAAATAAATAAATAAAATCTTTAAAAAAAAAAAGACATTTATTTATTTTAGAGAGACAGAAAGCATGGTGGGGAGGGGCAGAGGGAGAGGGAGAGAGAATCTTAAGCAGACTCCACGCTGAGCGCAGAGCCTGATGCGGGGCTCCATCTCACGACCCCAAGATCATGGCCTGAGATCACGACCAGAGCCGAAACCAAGACTCGGATGTTTAACCGGCTGCACCACCCAAGCGTCCCCATTCCGGTCTATTTTTTA
Source organism: Leptonychotes weddellii (assembly GCF_054177405.1). Classification (NCBI taxonomy): domain Eukaryota; kingdom Metazoa; phylum Chordata; class Mammalia; order Carnivora; family Phocidae; genus Leptonychotes; species Leptonychotes weddellii. Next base: position 49,437,520 of record NC_138373.1, read on the forward strand.
AAGGGCAGGTAAGTATTAAATACCCAACAGGAATTAGATTTCAGAAAAATAATACAAAAGGCATTGCATTATTCAATCCATTTCTAAAATGGATTTCTTTTGTTCAATCCATTTCTAAAATGGTTTAGAATAGTACACTAATGACAATCAGGTAGGTCTGGAAGATAAATGCGTTTGCATTCTTCCCTTTAAATCTGATATTAGTATAAAATTTCACTGTTGCTTAATTAGGAGCTGAGCTAGAAGGCCAATATATCCTTTTATGTAACAACAGCTATGAGAGAAATTATTGTATAGCATCAAAATAATAAAGCACTAGCTGACAACCGCATTTTTCTATCAGAGGCATTCCTAATAGTGCTACACAATCACTATTAGACCAAGCCTCAGTGAGGAGTGTCAGGAAAATTAAAACAGACAGGCACCTCTTTAAGGCACTTGGTACAATTTAGTTTGACTTAATAGGGTCTTTCTTTGGGAGTCTGAAGAGAAATATAAGCAATTCCACCCAAATTTTCAGGTCTTATTTGTGTTAGAAATGCCAGCTGCTTTGGATCATGTTGATGATGGGGCCCTTTAATTGGACTTGTACATAAGGCTGGGCTCCTACAAGATATTATCTTGTTTCTCTACGCACTTAACTGTTTCTCTGCTTTCATTTTAGTGCAAACAAATGGATATCTGGTAATAACCCACCAAATTAGGAGGTTCCTCAAGTCGGGGTTCCACGCACGTCTCTTCAGGCACGCGTCTTCAGTTGCTATGTATGTCTTCACATCCATTTTTAGGCATCATGTATGTAGCTCTGTTATATCCACTTTTATCACCCTATTTTTGAACAACTACAAAAAAGACCTTGCCTTCATAAAAATTATGAATGGAGAAAACTTATTTTCCATCTTAATAGAAGAGCAAACTTTTAAATTTTACCAGTAAATGCTACCTCTGTTTTAAATGTTTAGAACAACGATGAATTTCACTTTTATTGCATTGTCTATTCCATTTTTGAAAACAGTTTAGGGTGCATATCCAGACTGTGAAACCTTCCATAGCAACAAGATATAAGAAAGGATACGGCTTTCTTTTGCATTTTCTAGGGTAAACAGCTATGAGCTACTTTGATTTTTGCCTTTTAAATGCATTTCCATAGCATTCACAGATAGAACAAGCCCCAAAATTTATTACGTGTCTCTCAAAAAGAGCTGAGTAAATTATTTCTATTTGTAACTACATCTTTAATTGTGACCTGTGTTAGATGCCGAATTTCAGGGAAGCGAATTCTGGTGCTGTGCACTTATATGAGATATGAGATTATTTTCTTTATATATAATCTGGGGAATGGAGGAGTTAGACATGCTTGAGGAAGCCGATCTTTCTCCCTCGCCTTCTTCCTCTGTCTCTCCCCTCCCCTACCACATACATACAGCTGTGTGATCTCCAGGATCTGAATCATGGCTGGGATTTAGTGAAGGAGGGAGTGCGGTAGAGTGTGTTCGCATGTTGGGGAACATGGTGGTCGCGGCTGGTGGCGTTTAGCCTTGGGGGAAAGTTCACAAGATCTAAAATCTTGGACCTCGTGCTGTTTTGTTTCTCTACCTCAGAAGACATTTTATCTCCTCTGAGCTGAGAATCCTGGCCAACTTCAGTAAAGGGGCATGATGACTAATTTAGCATTTTCCGAAGCTGCAAAATCACTGATCTACCAGTGGGAGACTCCTGGGTTCAACAGTGTGGCCAAGAAATCCAGACTCAACATTCACACAACCTGGTGTTCTTTTGAAGAATAGTTCTTGCAAAGCAGTGTCTGGATAATGATATTTAAAAATGAATCATTGCATTTATGACCAAGGGGATGGGGAAGAATAAGCCATAATTTTTAATATTTGTGAATAAAAGGAACTTGTGCTATTCAAATGGAAGGAGCTAATAATAGCTCTAGAGGACGATGCTCTGGAAATCTGGCACCAAATTTCTCTGTTTGCAGAAATGCATGCCTTACACAATCCGTGTTTATACAATTCTAGTTTACTTTAGCAAAGGTACCTGTTACATATTTGTTGATGTTCTCTTACCTTGTGTTGTTGATGCTGTTTTGTTTTTACATGAAGAACTTCCAAAGTACAGGGTTTTGTTTTATGTTTCTCATGAAAGATCTATTTACTTAAACATGGAAGTCTGTAAAGAAATAGAGTAATAGCACAGAAATGCACATAATAGAGGAGAAAAATTTACTATATATCAAAATATGATATGCTCCTGACTTATTTTTGTTTTCATTAGAAACTGATTGGATACAAAGAATAATTATAACATGCATATAAGGTATGATGAGTTACAGTAAAATTGACGACCATAAAACCACCACCCAGGGTAAGAGATAGAGTGTTCTGGGCACCTCTGAGGGCCCCCATGTGCCACTCCATCATGTCATGGGGCTTCTCCCTAGAGAAAACCACTACCCTGAATTTTGGGTTGTCATTCCCTTGCTTTTCTTTGTAGTCTGGCACATATGTTGATATGTTCAAACAATGTGCAGTTGAGTCTTGAATGTTTTGAGCTGATATAAATGGAATCCCTGAATTCCTCTGCAACTTGATTTTTTTCCCCTCAGTATTATTTCCTGAGATGTATCCAACTGGATGTGTATTTTATTCTTTTCCACTGCTGTATGCTAAAAATTTTTTTATTATTATGTTATGTTAATCACCATATATTACATCATTAGTTTTTGATGTAGTGTTCCATGATTCATTGTTTGTGTATAACACCCGGTGCTCCATGCACTATGTGCCCTCTTTAACATCTATCACCAGGCTAACCCATCCCCTTACCCCCCTCCAAAAAAAATGTAAGAAGGAAAACTGGCCATGAAGCACACATCTTCAGTATTTGCTGTTTAAGGGAACTTCTACCTTCATTTCCATTTTCATCTTTTGGTTTGGCTTTATGTGTTCCCTGGTGAAGAAGAATGATATGTTGTTTATTAGTGCTCAAAGGGAACTAAGAGATTATTTGGCTCAATGGTGTATGAAGTACCTGAGACCCAGGGAAAGGAAGGGACCCATCCAAAGTTACAAAACAGTCATGTCTTTGGGCATCTAGTTCTTGTCTACATCTCACACCTCCTCAAAAGAAAGAGGGGCTCACCCTCTGTCAATCTCTTGTACCTTCTCTTTTCTTCAGGAATAATTCATCAAGATACTGAAAGAGAGACTATGTCTAGACTCATTTCAAAGCAACCACAGGTCCTGATTTTTAGAAAAAAAAATACAAGGACTTGATTGTGTAATGCATGTTGATACTCTTAAGCACTTGTTCCATTTTCTGCCATCTAGGACATAGGCTCTTTGTGGATTGCAAAGCTTTCTTTTCCCATTTGCAATAAAAGAAACTAGTGAGAAAAGTAAGTTAAAAAAATTAAGTAGCTCTCAAACTTTAGTACACACAAAAATCTTCTGGAAATTCAGATTCTGAGGCCACACTCAGAAACACTGATACAGAAGGACTACAGAAGGGTCCAGGAATCTTTGCTTTTAACAAGCACCCAGATGATTGACATGGTCATCCAGTAACCTTGAGCAAATATATAAAGGAAATGAGCTTGTGTGCTGTATTGGAAAACAGGCTGCCAAGAATATTCTTGGTTCCCATGAATAGAATAAAAAAATATACAGAGAAGCAAAAATGGAAATAATAGGAGCAATTAGAAGCTTGATTTCAGCAAATTATGGAAGAAGGATGGAGAATAGAGAGAGTGTAAAAAGCTATTATTTACTTTTTTTTTAATTGAGGTATAATTGACATATAGCATTATATTAGTTTCAGGTGTACTATGTAAAGGGTCGATATTTGCATACATTGTGAAATGATCACCGAATAGGTCTAGTTAACACCCATAAACACATAGTTACAGAATTTTTTTCCTGTGATGAGAAATTTTAAGATCTACTCTCTTAGCAACGTGCAAATATGCAGTATAGTATTATCAATTATAGTAAACATGCCATACATTAGATCCCCATGATTTACTTATTTTATAACTGGAAAGTTGTACCTTTTGACCACCTGCACCCATTTTGCCCACCCCCTACGCCACAGCCTCTAGCAACCACCAATCTGTTCTCTGTATTTATGAGCTCATTTGGTTTTATTTTTTAGATTCCACATATAAGTGAGATCATATGGTATTTGTCTGTCTCATTTCACTTAGCATAATGCCCTCAAGTTCCCTCCGTGTCGTTGCAAATGGCAAGATTTCCTTCTCTTGTGCAGCTGAATAACATTTCATTTTATATATACATTTTCTTTATCCATTTATCTGTTGGTGGACACTTAGGCTGTTTCCATGTCTCGGTTCTTGGAAAGAATGCTGCAGTGGGGTCAGAGACTTCTGCAAGTCAGCAGTGTAGGAAGATCCTGAACTCACGGCCTCCCACGGACAAACCAAATCCACAGCTCCAGCTCTGAAAAATATCTGAAAACTAGATGAATTGCTTCTCCACAACAAAGGGTAGAAAAACCACATCCAGACAGGCAGGAGAGATGGAGATAATGGTCTCACCAAAAACCCCAGCCCTGGAGTGGCAACACACAACAGGGTTTGGTAACCCACATGAGGTACCCCAACTCCTGGGATCTGCATTGGAGACATGAGCCCCCAAAATGTCTGGCTTGGAAAACCAACAGGGCTGATGTCTAGAGGACCCAAAGTAGTGTAGAAAACTGAGATTTCCCCTTTTAAAGGGCTCAAGTGAGCTCTCACTTGCCTTGAGACCCAGTGAAAAAATAGCAGTTGGAAAAGCACCTAGACTATATGTAGAAGGCACTGGATGGATTGAAATGTGCTGGCATGGGAATGTGGTTTTGTCTTATCATGTTCTTCTAAATAGAATAGCTTGCTTTCTTAGAAATTTCCCTTAAAAGCAATTTGAATTATGATAGTAACTTTATCTGCTTAGTATTTTTCTGTTATAAAATACTTTCACATTCTTATAACCCATGAAATTGTATGTCCAGTCTATAATCCCTTTTACAGAGGGGTAAACTGAGACTCAGAGGAATTCATCAAAGCTATCGGTTAGTTGAGTACTATACATTTTTATTTTTATTTTTATTTTTTTTTTTTTAAAGATTTTATTTATTTGACAGAGAGAGACGCAGCAAGGGAGGGAACACAAACAGGGGGAGAGGGAGAGGGAGAAGGAGGCTTCCCGCGGAGCAGGGAGCCTGATGTGGGGCTCGATCCCAGGACCCTGGGATCATGACCTGAGCTGAAGGCAGATGCTTAACGACTGAGCCACCCAGGTGCCCCAAGTACTATACATTTTTAAATTTATATGTAAAATTAAATTTTTTAAGCTACATTTTTAAAAATTAAGCATTTTCTCTAATCTGCTTTCATGAGTCATGTTTGAAATCTCTGAGCAATATTTTTTAGAAATCATGTTAAAGCTAAGGAAATGTAGGGCAACTGGGTGGCTCAGTTGGTTAAGTATCTGCCTTTGGCTCAGGTTGTGATCCCTCAGTCCAGGGATTGAGCCCTGCTAGGGTGCCCTGCTCAGTGGGGAGTCTGCTTCTCCCTCTCTCCCAGCCCCTCCCTTCCCCCCCCCCCCCGGCTCAGGCTCACTCTCTCTCAATAAATAAATAAAATCTTACAAAAAAATAAATAAAGCTAAGGAAATGTAGACAAATACACCTTTTTTCATTGTTTTAGGACAAACTAAGATTCTAATATATCTTTTTCTCCAATTCTTGTTTGTTTTTAATTTGTTTTAGCTTTGGTTTGCTTTTGGAGAACATCTTCCCCTATAAATTATCAAATGAAGCTTTAATGGACAAATCTTCCTTTTTTTTCAGTAAATTCTTAGAGCATTATTTTCTTCACAAACCCATGCATTCCACTGACTTTTCAACAAGAAATTATGAATCCTACAGTAGTTTCCAATGAGAGCATTTATGCTTCCCTTAATGTTCCTCTTTCCAACGTCCCTCCAACTTAACTTATACAGGAAGGAAATGATTGAAGACATCGTCAAGAAGGTTTGGCTTCACCAGGTGACACGAATCCCCGAGGTAAAGAGTTGGAGCACAGTCCAGAGTTGCTGATGGGATAGTACAAACGCATGGCCAGTGAAACATCTGTCTCAGTTTTCTGCATGACGACAACGATCAATCGCTGGTCCTGCAGGATTTGATGTTGTGGGAATTACGCGCTCGCAGCAACAACCCTTAATATCACAGACTCCCTCTGCCAGGTGGAGAGAAATGTTGAAATTTGGTGGGAAGAATCAAGATAAGGCCTTTGTTTGTAGACAGAAAATACACACTTTCTTTGTGGGAAGCAATACGCGCTGCTTTTGAACGAGCTGCTGAAGAGAACTTCAACCTCAATGAGGACGTCAAGAACAGGTGAATGATTCGTTTACATAAACTTACAACCGGAAGTGATCACACATTACAGTGAACTGGATAAGAAAGTCAAATACTCATAGGTGGAGGAGACAACTATCACACAGTGTGACTTTAGAAGAATTGAAAGACAATCTAAAACTCCAAAATGCTTACTCAAGGTGCCACCACTGTATCTGAAATTCACACCGTTGGACAAATCCCTACTTTGGAATAATGAAGTATATCTCTAAGTGTGTTCTCCATGGAGCATTAATAGTTGTTATACTAAGAAAAAAAAACATACAGACAGATATGTTCATTAGTGCTCATAAATTTGGGGAAAATCTCAGGTTTAAACAAATAGCTCTCTTTACTGTAGAACTTACCTGTGCTTGGAAAAACTACAAAGTGTTATGAATCTCCAATAACAGACTATATATATGGGGTTTTTCCAAACTTGATTGGCCATAAGAGACCCTTTTTTTAAACAATATATCTTACCAAATTTTTAGGTTTTTCTAAGATTAGAAAATGCATCTTTCCCAGATGACCCCCAATAGTATGCAAATGTCCTAACAAGATGGACAAGTCATGAACTTATTATCATTCATGAATCCTTGAGCATGGCTTTTTGTTTTTTTCCATCAAAACAAGTAGCTTCAGAGAAGAGAAACTTGCAGCCACAAGGGATGTACGTTTGAACATGAAAGAGAATGAGTGTTGGAGGGGGATGGCGGGGGTGAGGAGGATTGCCTGGCAGGTGGACTCAAGTGTAGCAGACTAAGAATTACTACCCCTCTCAGAATGAGGAGAGAGCACATAATGGGGAGTCCAGAGAACATGAGAGAATCACCAAACAGACCAGAATGGACGTGAACAGGGGAAATGGACAGAGGCATTAAAGGCAATTTTTGTTCATGGAAATCTTTTGGTTCAGACTACTTTAACCAGGAGAAAAATTCACTATTTCTTATTTCCAGGGGCAGCCAGCCATTACAGCCCGCCCTGTTTCAGAGTCCTCCAAATGTCATTCTTTCTGCTGTCAAACATACAGGAGTATGATTACGGTGTGCAAAATGGGGGAGGCCTCCAGCAATGCAAAGTTAATGCCTAACATACAATATAGTGTGACCCTCCAGTGCTCTGAACACCAGATACATTCAAACTCCTTTGTTTTATGGAAAATGGGTTCATTTCACTCTTTTAAAACCATCACTCAGAACCATATATAGGATTTCACTCATACATTGAATTTAAGAAGCAAAACAAAGGAACTAAGGGGAAAAAAAGAGACAAACCAAAAACCAGACTCTTAATATAGAGAAGAAACATGGTTACCAGAGGGGAGGTGGGTGGGGAGGGTGGTAGGGGAAATAGGTGATGGGGATGAAGGAGGGCACTTGTTGTGATGAGCACCGAGTGATGTGTGGAAGTGCTGAATCACTATATTGTACACCCAAAACTGACGCAACACTGTATGTTAACTTCACTGGAATTAGTTTTTTAAAAAAGATATAGAAAAAAATAAGGGCATGAATTAAAAGTGTATATACAGCAAAGCTAGAAAAAAACCCCCACAATTTTGCATGTATTCTTGTGATGAGAGTTTTAGATTCTACTCCTAGGGATATTAATTTCTCCTGCATGAGATACTAATTTCTCCTGCAAAATGAAGTTTGAGTCAATTTTAAAATTAAAGTTCTCAGATATCTCAAAGAATTAGGGCTTCACTTGAACCTAAAAGCAACTTTTGTGCATTGCCTCTCATTATAGCTGAATATGGTTCAAAAGTGGTGACAGAGGTTCCATTTTGGGAGATGAGCACGTCAGCACCGTAATTCAGTGAAGACATGATACATGTGTGGACTGTTACTTTGAACTGATCCTTTCCCAACTGAAGGAAAAATGTGTCTTGCCACAGCAGGAGGGTTTTTTTCCCTTCTTCCTACTTCAAGTCATGCATTCCACCTTAATACTCACATTCAATGAAATATTTTCATGTGAGGTTTCTACCGCCTGTCAAAAGGCCCAATCTGCCTGCTATGTGATGTGCTAAGATATTTGTACTATATCAACTGTTAATTAGAGTGACGGCCTGCAAGTTCTGTCTTTTTTTAAATTTAGTGCAGCTCTTGGCATCTAGGCTTAGGTTAAAAGTGCAGGCTGACATAACTACTCTCCTTTTTCACTTACCCCATGTTCTCTGAATGCTGACAGAAATATTTTTTATGCTGATTTAAGTCAGGCTGTCTTGTTATCTGAAAGAGGAAAGAAGGCAAGCAAAAAAATTAGGGAAATAAACATTTCCATGACTTCACTGATGCCAGAAGGAAAGTAATAATCCCACCTCTGAGAGGTCTAAGTGATATCTTATTCCTACATGATTTATTTTAAAATACTGAATTTGTCTGATGTTAAAAAAAAATAGTATGTTGTTTTCTATGACCATAATCAGTGATGTGAGTTAAGAATAGCTTGTCCTTTTAAGTCCTTGATTAATCTCAAATCCTGTATCTTCCACCTTTTTTCTTCTCTACCTTTCTGTCTATCCCCCTGCCCCCCCCCCCCGCCCCATTACAAAGTCATTTTCAAATAAAGCTGGTTGAGGATCACGAATCTGAGCCACAGGAATGACTCAGGGCAGGTACATCTGCGAAGTCAGGCATGAGCAATGAAGAGTCAGACTAGGTTTTCATGCAATTCACAGGCAAGAAACAGCTCCCAGACAAGGCAAAGGGACTTCTATCCACTCTGCTGATCAGGTAGAGGAATTTTATGGCACAGTCTCAGTTGCACATGGCTGCTTTTAAACTAAGCCCAGCATAAACAGATGTCCACCGGCATGTCTGGTCTGAAAGCCTGGCCAGTGCTATGACTGAATATTGTTTCCAGAGCACACAACCAAAGGCGCCTAGAAACGCACCAAGATTTGTTGCAAAGTAAGATACCGCCAACATGACGGGTCAGATCAATGATACCAAACACTGCTGCAATCAAAATAGTGAAGCAAGTTAGTTAACATCGTCGCCTTTTGTTTGTTTTGGGCAAAAACGAAGCCAGCAGTTCCTTGCATGGTCTTCTCTACTCCACTGGCTGACAAAGTCACGTGCCTTCCTATTTCAAATAATCATTGGCTCCAGGGCTCTGGTTACCAGGTTTCTTTCTGTTTAATGACCGGGTCAGAATGTTTAGTAGGGACAGGCCAAGCAGAGTGGAGATGGAGTCCCTACCATCGGTGGTATTCCTGGGACACCGTGAAGTTGACCAAGGTCCAGCACGATCTCTCTTGGAAGTGAGTCCTTCCGGGTGCCCCTCCAGGCTCAGGCTCTCCAGATCTGCCCCAGTCCTAATTCTAGCAGGGAGGCCCGTAAGGCCAGCCCTAATGCTACCAACTTACGCTGCTCCCCGCATCATTTCCTCGCCCCACACCACACGGATAAAGGGGGGGGGTCTTTGTGAGAAGTGTCACACAGTGTCTCACCAGGAAATGCTTTGGATCCCTGATTTAAGAAGAGGAGCAAGCCAGGGGGCCTTCCTCTTCACCCCGAATCTGCCAAGTACAATATAGCCTTTTTCACAAATACATATTTTATGACTTTGTTAAGCCTCTGTCTGTATACTCATGATCTGAACATTATAGGATTTTGAATATTAACGTTAAAATCGTCTTCTCAATATTGGGGTGCCTGGGTGGCTCCGTCATTAAGTGTCTGCCTTCGGCTCAGGTCATGGTTCCAGGGTCCTGGGATCAAGCCCCGCATCGGGCTCCCTGCTAGGCCAGGAGCCTGCTTCTCCCTCTCCTGCTCCCCCTGCTTGTGTTCCCTCTCTCGCTGTCTCTTTCTCTGTCAAATAAATAAATAAAATCTTAAAAAAAAATAGTCTTCTCAATATGTACCTGTTGTAGACATTATTCCTTGGGGGAATTGTAATCCCTTATTGTAAGGCTGAGACCAAGTCAAATTTATTCATTTGTTGTGGAATTTAACTAGCATCCTATGTGCTTAATTCTGTTGTGAGAGAAGTTTTATAAGTCACTTCTACCTTATTTTTTATGTCTCTGAGAAGTACTATCATTAGCTAATTTTCAAGACAAGTTAAATTTGGCAAAACTGTGTTAAGAAGTATGGCATTTGCTCTCACTTTGCAAGTCTGATTTGTAACAGTAATACTTTCCCTACTCTTTGGAATCCTGCATCCAGGATATGGTGCTGCCTGAAATATTGAAATACTACTAGATGTCTTAATAGTAGGAGAGTGGCTGCCTCTGGAGGGGGTAGGGGTGGGCGGGCAATGAGACCAGAGAGGAGAGAGTGCTTGGGGTGTCTATGGTATTGGTAGTGTTGGGTGGTGGGTTTACAGATGTTTATTTATTTTATATCCATAACGTTCATTGAATATATTCTTCTGTATCAATTAAAAATACCATGTGCCTGGGGGGCGCCTGGGTGGCTCAGTCCGCTAAGCATCCAACTCTTGATTTTGGCTCAGGTCATGATCTCAGGGTATTGAGATCAAGCCCTATGGTGGGCTCTGCCCTGGGTATGGAGCCTGCTTAAGATTCTCTCTCCCTCTCCTTCTTCCTCTGCCCCTCCCTCCCTCCCTAAAAAAAATAATAAAAAATACCATGTACCTGATATTCAAACAGGACTATCTGTTAAAGCTTCCACAAATTTATGCACCTAACGTTAAGATAGTTCTGTATTAAAATGACCACATAATCTTCACATCCTATTACCATGAAAACATCAGAATAATAAAATGCTCTATTTTAAGGAACTTTAAGAATGCCAAAATCTAATATAGATGTTTTCCTATTACATCTGTTACTATTAACACAAATTCTAACCTTAATCTCACACATATGCCATGATGATGGGAGTGCTTTCTGACTCACTCACTCTGTTTCTCTGAAGTTAAAACCTTTCTCTGGGACCTCAGATTCTTTGAGTTAAAAGCCCTTTTGAGTTTGCTTATTTCTCAGTGGTTGGTGATTTTTAAAAATCCCAGCAAATGTCCTTTGCCTCTTTTTGAGAGAAGAGAGTTGGATACTAGATTGTTTTTAAGATCTTCTTCTGACTCTAAAAATCTGATTCTGTGACAATACAGGAAAGTGTTAGCCTGCCTTTCCAGCTTCCCTGTTCTCAAAGCATCTGGTTCCTTCTTTACACAATTGAAGGTAAAGAAGAATGCAGGGAGTCAGGAACTATTTTGCTCCCTGACTTCCCACTTCTTTACTTTTCAGTGAGATTCACCAGCCCAACACCTCCTATGTCGTCCCACCTCTGCTACACACACACACACACACACACACACACACGCACAGTATACAAGGAGCCTGGCCTCACGGAGTCTCCGGCTTAGGTCCAATCTTGCTCCTGCTGATGTGTGCCAGATACTCACTCTCTTGTCTAGATCATAACAGCTAACATTTCTTTTTTTTTTTTTGAGATTTTATTTATTTATTTATTTGTCAGAGAGAGAGAGAGAGACAGCATTAGCAGGGGGAGCAGGCAGAGGGAGAAGCAAGCTCCCTGCTGAGCAAGGAGCCCGATGTGGGACTCGATCCCAGGACCCTGGGATCATGACCTGAGCCGCAGGCAGACGCTTAACTGAATGAGCCACCCAGGCATCCCACAGCAAATGTTTCTTGATCCCTTTGCTATGTCCTGTGTTAAGCACTTAACTTCGATTACTGGGTCATTATTTCTTAGCATTTGGGTTTTGGAGTCAACCAGTCCTAGATTTACATCTCAGGTTAGCCCTTTATCAGCTATGAAACCTTGAGCAAAAAGAATTCACATCTCTGAGCCTCAGTTTTCACATCTGTAAAATGGGGGATTATGTAAATATAAAATCTTAAAAATGTTGACAAAGGGCTACTAGAATAGAGACTGGCACACAGACTGTCATAAATGTAAAAAATGCTATTTGTTGTTATTATTATTAGCATTATTACCAGCACCACCACACTGACCAATATTCCTAAGTCCTTGATTTAGGAATTGCCCGCAGCTCTGATACTTGATTTTCTTGCCCCCAGCCTGGGTATCAGATCCCTTCTCCTGGCCTTCTGGACCCTGGGATCTCCACAGGGGTGAAATCCTTAGAGTGCTACACCCTGAGGCCCACCTACTCTTTTCACGCTGTTGACTTTGTTCTATTCCTATATCTGACTTCTCTGTACCTAAACCCTCATCACACCTCCTGCCTAGCACCCTCCCCCAGCACTGTTCTGAAGACTCCAGATAAGACACTCGCAGAGCCCTCACACTTAACCCACACAAAAACCCTATGAAGGTTTTCTTCCATCCTCAACATACAAATTCTATCTCTGGTCCCAAGACAGCCCCTTCAATTCCTATCACCTCCCAGCCAGATGGAGCACGTATCAAACCTGCTAAGTCACGTGGCTATGCCTAGCTTTCAGAGAGGCTGCGAAGGGTGTATCTTGAAGAGGGTGGCCATGAATCCTGGGGAATTATTAGTGTGAAAGCAAAGAAGAACAGATTTTCAGGACAGCCAGCAAGCTGCCAGAGACAGGTCATAGTATTTTCATTTCACAGGTAATAGTATTTTCATTTCCCATGACTCAGGGAAATTAAGAGGTCCCACAGCCTGAAAGTCAAGGAGCCAGGAACTGAAGTCAGGTCTTTCAGACTCTGGAGCTATGTCTGAAGGTACCTGTTGGTGCTGCCTGGTTCCCCGTGTTTGCTGAGAATGTAGCTTTGTCTGGCACCCTCTGTCAGGAGATTTGTCCCTGATTCCCACCCCCATTCTACCTGGAAGATTGAAGCAAACTCTTCTCTTTGATTATTTTAGCTACAACATGGTTTTTATATACCCTCCTACAATTTTAGATATCCCAGTATATTGTTACTTCTCTTAATATTTACTAAGTGACACAATCAAGCCAACTATTCACACAGAAGAATTCTTTAAGAGCTAAGGTTGCAAAGGCTGTGTTCCTCACATAGTACAAAATATTGCAAACCATTATTCCAACCAGGTCTCTGAGGAGCAATTTAAATTAATTTTGCGAGGGGAAAAAATCACACACACACATAATCAAAAAAATATCCTGAAATGATAACAAGGAAATTACCCATATTACTTAAAGAGAAAACAGTAGAATTATTTGAATTATAAATTCAAGCCATCACTTTAACATTTGCTTCAAGTCCACATTGCTTTGTTTTTCAACACAGAGACAACGACTATTTGGTATTCTTCACAGACACATATGCCTGGGTTTACAGTTAATGAATAGCTTCCCTGCTGACTTTTTTGGGTTTAATTTCATTCTGTTTCACTTAGCTCTCAACACTGTATTTATTAGAGATCAATAATCGCATTATTTTGTGCTAACAGATGCCTCTAACACTTAAATAATTCTCCCAAGGATTTGGGAAGCCATTTAATATTAGTTATTAATATTAGCTGGCTAAAGGTCGGTGGTTTTCAAGTGGCATCCGGAACCACCCAGTTCTCTTACCAGGACAATACCATATTAATTAGGGTCGACTATCTGCTGTAACAAATGATCTCCACATCTCAGTGGCTTAAGACAATAAGAGTAAATTTTTCAATCACATTTTCTCACAGTTAGGGTTGGTAGGCGGGCGTTCTTCTCCACGTCCATTCAAATACAGCCTGCTTCTGTCCTATGGTTCCATTTTCCAGGTTCTAGGCATTCTCTCCCTCCTACCCATGAATGGAGAAAGAGTGGAGGATGCTGGGTGGGTGGGAGGTTTTCAGATGGGCCCTCTGGGTGTCACTTCTACCATATCCCATTGGCTGGCACCCAGTGGTAGACCACACGTGACTGCAAGGGAGGCTGGGAAGTAGCAGAGCTATGTGCCCAGGAGAAGGAGGAAATGGCTTTCGTGAGCACCTAGCCGCCAAATAAAATTGAGTGTCTGCCACAAATGCCAAATCTGCTAGGCAAGAACAAATAATAGGGTCAATTTAAAAAGTTTTTTTTTTTTAATTAATGATAATATAATTGAAAATTATGACCTCTTATGTATACTAGCCAATCTAGTGAGAGTAACAGGTTCTAAATTCATGTCCACTTTTTACAAGTTATTTACAAGCAGCTAAGGGCAAATTTTTTTTATGATGATAAAATATTCATAAAATAAAGTTTAACATTTTAACTGTTTTTAAGTGTAGAGTTCAACCACATTCAGCCCTCTCACACTGCTGGGCAACTGTCACCACTGTCCACCTCCACACATCGAAACTCTGTACCCATTAAACACTTAACTCCTCATTCTCCCTCCCCCCAACCTCTGGGAAGAACCATTCTACTGTGTGTCTTTATGAATTTGACCATTTTTAGGCATTTCCTGTAAGTGAAATCATACAGCATGTGTCCTTTTGCGTCTGGTTTATTTCACTTAGCATAATGCCTTCAAAGCTCATCATCCGTATTGTAGCATTATCAACATTCCCTTTAAAGCTGAATAACACTCCATTGTATGCATCTACCACATTTTGTTTATCCATTCATCCTCTAATGGGCCCTTGGCTTGTTGCCACCTTTTGTCTATTGTGAGTAATGCTGTTATGAACACAGGTGTACAAATATCTGTTCAAGTCCCTGCTTTCACCCTTTTGGGGCTATATACCCAGAAGTGGAGTTGCTGGATCATTAAGTAATTCTGTGTTTAATTTTTTAGGGAACTGCTCTGCTGTTTTCCACAGTGGCTGTGAAAGTCAGAACAGCTCTGGAGACAAACTTGTAATTGGCTTCAACAAAAGGTTGTAAATGACTCATTTGTAAAGGTACAGTCCCCATTAAAAAGTTTCCCAAACTGGGGGACTATCTGTTTTCAATATAGCTCTGTAAGAACTAGAAAAGTTTTAATTTCATTTTTCCTTTGCCTTTAAGTGAAGTGATAAAAAATACTGAGTAATTAGTTGTATTCTCTGGGAGGCATAAAGAAGAGGAATTTGATCGAAAACGTGTGTTGAAGGCTCTGTCCTAGCCCTCTTGTGACATTGGTATCTAATAGATTTCCTGGAAATGATGGGACTAGTTTATCATACTACGACTAAAAATTAAACCAAGAAAATCTCTGCAGCACTGTCAATTTTAACTTCCAATTAACAATGAAAACCTGACAGCCCACCATTTACAAACTGATATCGTCGTCTGTGCTTTGTGTCTGCAGCTCACCTGATAATTATCTGGATTACTTCATATTTTGACCTCTTGGGATTTTTTTTCCCCCACAGATTATTTTTGTGTAAATATTTAAAACCACTAACTAGAGTGATGAAAACCTGAGTGCTTTCCAGAAGTTTCATCCAAACAGCGAGGGGTTTTGGATGTTTGGTTTTGATTTCATTCTCTCTGCCAATTTCAGGTTTCTGAGTACAAGTGCTGTCAAAATTCAAAGATACTATAAAAATGAAAAGCAGGTACTGTGGAAATGAGAGCACATTTGAACTAAATCCTTCTCTGACAGATTGATTTGGAAACCTTTGGTTCCTTAATAATATGATTTTTAACTTGGCTATTTCATCACAGGCGTATAGCAGTACATTGATATTCTAGGTTTCAAAAAATATCCCCAAGTTCAGCTTTTCCAGGACGAAAGGCTGAAAAATGAAGTTGGGCACAAGGTTTGATACCAGATTATCATTCTTGATGGCAGAACATCATAAAAGACCCCTTTTATCCGTTCTTGTCTGTGTATCCCCAGGGCTAGCGGATATTGGGGGCCAGTACTGGAGAATGCTTACTTTAATTATTTTTCAGTAAAATAGCATTTGGTGCTTAACCAACAGTAGTGTTTAAATCACTTACGATGTGAAATGGAATTATACAGTATATACTCCATGCCACCAATACCATATGTCACCAACATTTTTCACTGTGGTACACTGGATTTGCATGGATTTCTCTCCCCTTGTTTGAGCACACGTGCTCACGATAGTTTCATAAAGCTCCTGCTCTAAGACACCTACATTATTAATTTGAAGTTTCTTTGAAGATATTTCTTTCAAAGAGAAATAAAATGTAGACTAGTTTCTCTTTAACACTATCTTTTAAGGAGTAAAGCCAAAGAAAGTAAGAGCCTGCATGTGAAATCTATCACAAATCTTGCACCAATGGGTGCAACAGGAGCAGTGGAGAATTTAGTAACTTCCATAAAGAAAAGCTGACGTCATTTTTAAACATGGATCTTGTGTCTCATTTCACATCCGGCAGTACGGACTAGCAAAATGCGTAGCATAATAAATAATGGACTTTTAGGTCTCTCCACAACTATTGTCAGGTACACATTTATACGGCTTCATGGTTGCAGCATGAACAATCAAAGTGTTAGCCAGCACTGAAATCACTCTAGAAGCTTCCCTCGATCCATCTCTTCATTATATAATCTCAGTATGAGCCCCAGGGATATACAGCTCTCTAGTGACATACAGCTCTGAATACTCATACCTCCAGAGTTCTTAACCTCTACATTTATTCTTGTCTCTCCTCCTGTCGGACCCTATTTTTATCCCCTTCCCTGTTCCTAGGATTTGAGGAGCCGCCATCCTTAAGGACCATTGCTCTCCTTCAGTTCTGTCTCCCTGCCTAGCCTTTACCAAGCAACTTCTCATAGTTTTACCCTCTTAAAAAATGAACACACACACACACACACACACAACTTCATTTCCTTTTCTCTTCTTTTTCTGATTAAATAAATCAATTGATTACCAAGCCTCCTATCAAAGTGCCCTGCTCTCAACTAAGAAGGTGTGGTGTACTGACATCGACCAAAGTGGGTTCTAGTCCTGGCCAGGCACAAGGTACTTCTCTCTCTGGATCTGTTTCCTCATCTGGAATTGGAGGAGACAATGATCCTACCACATGTAGGTTGTTCTAAAAATTAAACAAGATAACATATACGCATCACCTAGAGTAGCAGCATTGGCCTCAGGAAACTCTATCCATCATCATCATCATCATCATCATCATCATTAAAGGTTTACCTTCCTTTCAAATGACACCTGGAGATTCTTCCCATTTGAGTCCCCATCCTCTTTTTCCCAGAATTCGGGATAAAATGAATTGAATACAGTGTACTACTTAAAGGGATTACTCTGTATCACGACAACTGTTCCTAGCGCTGTGTTTATGGACAGAGGCCCTCACTTTCACTAAGCCAGCTGCTATAGGAGGTGCTAAGGCCAGTTCAAGCGCTACTATTCCCTACAGACTCTGTAAAGATGAGAAACCTCAGGCCCAGGGACATGAAACAGTGGAGAAACAAACCCAAAGTTGCTTTGTATTCAGAATGATGATCCAAATCCTGTTCGAGATATTAAATTGCCAGTGCACCCCTCTGATTAGTAATCCTTGGAGAAAGCTAAAATCGCTACTAAAGCCTCCATGTTCCAGGCTTTTCTGTAAGACGTGCGATCCTGGGAAAATGCAGCCGCTTCCTTTCCCCTTGGGGGATCTAGCCCCTAGTCCTTTTCCTGCCAGGACATTTGGGGGGTACCTACAATAGACTCTTACGCAGAGAAAGTGGGCTCCCAGCTCAGCCGCTGAACGGATCCTGCAGCTACCAGCTCTTTGCCCGCTCCAAGGTTAGGGCAGGCCACCAGCCTGACGCCTTGCGGACTTGGCCTGGAGGCGGGCTGGGCGGGTCCTGGGCCCCGCTGGGCGTGGCGTAGGGCCAGATGGGGCGTAGCATCACGCAGGGCGTGACCTAGGGCTGGGTGGGGCGTGGCCCGGGCCCAGCAGAACTTGGCTCCGCGACCCCGGGGCGGGGAATAGACTAGGCCCGAGGGCGAAGTGGGAGGGGCGTGGGGAGACCTTAAAGGCCCTGCAAGCTGGCCCTGCTGAGGGTCCCGGGGGAGAAGGCTGCGCGCGGCGAGCGGAGGGAAGGTGCGCGGGAGCCGGAGCGGGCGCTGGAGCTGTGGGCAGGGTAGGAAGAGCGAGGTCCGCGGGGAGCCGCTACGGCCGGGGTCCTTTCGCGTTAATAATCCCTGCGGAGAGCCCCCGCAGAGGTCCCCCTGGGGAAGGGAGGTTTAAAGCAGCCGCGCTTTGGCAAGCTGCTGCGTTTCCCCAGATGCGCAGGGGAAGCTGCAAAGACGGGGATCGCGAGGCCGCGCGAAGCCCAGGAGGCGGGCCTGGGCTTAGAAGCAGCTGGTAGCCCCCAAGTCTAAAGTCCAGCGAAGCCTGGCTTTGAAACCTGAGGCCGAGAGTGCCGCGCGAGCGAGGCCCGAGGGCCCTGCGTGGCGCGAGCTCAGTGTTGCTCGACAGAAATGCGCCGAAATTGTCCTCCGGCAGCTGCGCTGGGCTGGGGGCTTCGCTTGCATATTCATTCTCCTTTGATAAGCTTTGAAGTCATACCTCTCAGCCTTGGGCCTCGGCCTTGCCCTTTATTTTACCGTCTCATGGTTCTTCTATCATAAAGATACTCCAAACACACTTAGGTGCGCCTGCCTTGTGGATAAGAGCGCGGTATTTACAGCCGCAGTTTTGTGATATTTGTGAAGACGCCTCGGGTGCAGTGACACCTCCGAGGGGGACACACTTAGAGAGGAGAGCTTCGTAGCAGGGGTGTACAGCAGTTATCCTAAAGGCCTGATGTAATTCCGGAAATAACTAACTCCCTTTAAAATCTCCGTGCGCACTGCAAGGAAAAAGAGATTAGACAACTTGCACTTGATAGCAAGACAGCAACTTAATTTTGAAGAGGATAAATCGAACACAAAATTCACAGCGTGCTACTTTATGAAATTATGTTTTTCATTTGTGGAGGCTAGATGTTGTCTTATTGTTATAAAAGTTACTAAAATATCTGTAATATAGATTTGGGGCATAAAATAGCAAAATGCATTTTATTTCCATTCCTTGATCTCAGAGTCATAATAGGAATACCCCCCCATATATATATATATATATTTATGCCAGTTAGTAAAAGCAAATCACCAGGGGTCTTCTTTGAGCTCTATGCACCCTAACACTGCTCTAGGACAGTTCTCGTGTTACAGAGGAGGAAGGTAAGGCTCAGAAGGGTAAGCCACACTGTCGGAAAGTTTGGAAAAAAATTCATGTCTAACTCCAAAACCTGTGCTCCTACCACTTAGCCACCCTGTATTTGTGTTTTTCACAAGTCTGCCCCTGTCCTACAGGAACTAAAGGTACTCTGGTAGAGGGGGCAGGAAGCGAGGTGGCTGGCTTAAAGAACTCTGAGGACGCATGAGTGGAACCTAATTCTGTTTCTGATTCCAGGTCTGCGACTTTGTACAAGTTCCTTATCTTTTCTGGCACATAAGAGTAATTGATCTCTAGGTCTCTACTACATCGAAAAACCTATAGATTTGTGAAAACAAGATTCTGCTTCTACCATTTAATGATATTTTTGGTTACACTTGGTGTCAAAATTACAGGGTGGTCAGGAAAGGTTGGCTTATCCATTCAATAAATGTGTATTGTATAGCTGGGGCTGCTATGATACAGAACAGGACAGATGAGGATTCTGGCCTCTAGGAGTCTATATTCTGGTTGGAGGCAGACAGCCCTGAGGAAACAAAGAAACAACCAACAAACAAATTAATTAACCAACAGCTACAACTTGTAAACAGAGGGCTGTGATAAAGGAAAATGGAGCAGGCGGGGGCGGAGCACTTTGCCTGTGGTGGTGAAAAGGAATCCTCTCCAAGACCTTCTGATTTAGAAGGATGAGAAGGACCTAGTGATGTTCATTACTTTCAGTGGGACCTGCTCGGGCAAAGGAGCCATGAAGGAACTTAGCATGTTCTAGAAGTGGCCAGAACGTCTTTGTGACTGGAGCTTGGGCGACTGGTTCAAGATGAAGTTGGAAAGACAGGGTGGCACCAGGTCATGCAGGGCTTTGTGCAGCCTGGTGAGCTCTCCAGATTTTCATCTAACAGCAATGGAAAGCCCCTGAAGGGTTGTGGGCAGGGGAGTGTCATGGAGGTGGCTATGTTGTAGCCCAAACGAAAGATGGTGGTAACTCAGGCTCGGGTAGCAGCGGTAGAGCTAGGGAATGTGGAATCTTCAACTGCCACTTTACCAGTAGGGCCTTCCTGACAACCATATTTAAAATAACATTCTAACACCCCTCGAACCCCCTGGCATTCCCATCCTTCCATTCCTTTAGTTCTCCGGCATACAACTTATTCCCATATGACATACTATATATTTTGTTTATGAATCCTTTACTCCTTCCTGTAAGAATGTCAACTACATGAGGGCAGGGTTGGCATGTTTTATTTATTGCTGTTTCTCCAGCACCTGATGCTGTGCCTTATGCAAAGTGGGCTCTTAATCCATTTTGTTGTAAGGATGGATTTGATAAATGCTTTGGATTTTGATTCTATAGAACTTGCTGATGAATGGGAGGTGGTAGTGAAAGATAAGGAGAAGCCAAGGATGATTCTCAAGATGCTGGCTCAGAAACTGGGCAGATGTAGATGTTAATTAAGAAGAGGAAGGCCAGGGAAAGAACAAATTGGGAATTGGGGTAGGGGAGATGTAAATTTCCATTTGGTGCATATTAAATCTCTGATGTGTGGAATAGTTACCTATTACCACATTTAAAACATTACCCTAAAATTTAGCGGATTAAAACAACAGCCATTTGTTATTTCAGTTTCTGTGGGTCTGGAATTTGGGCATGGCATAGTTGGGTTTGTTCTGGCTCGGAGTCTCTCATAATGTTACAGTCAACCCATCAGCCGGGGCTATGCTCATCTCAAGGCTTGACTGGAGCCGTAAGTTCTGCTTCTTAGCTTCTTCACATGGCTGTTGACAGATTTCAGCTGGCTGCTGGCCAGAGACTTCAGTTCCTTACCATATGGACCTCTCCATAGGGCTACTCATGATGTGGCTTCCCCTAGGGCAAATGTTCCAAGAGAGAAAGCGAACCCAAGGTAGAAGCCGGTCTTTTTTAAAAAAAAAAAACCCTGATCTCAGAAGTAGCATACTGTCACTTCTGTTGTTTGCTGTTGATTACAAAGACCAACCCAGGTGCAGTGTGTGTGTGTTGGGGGGGGAGGGGAACAACACAGGGGTGTGAATACCAGGAAGGATGGAGTTTTTGGGTGCCATTGTAGCATCTGCCTTACCCCAAGGTCTATGAGATGTTCAAGGTCTATAAAATGTCATATAGGCTGGTGGGTATATTCTACTGCAGCTCACAGAGAGATCTGGGCTACAGATAATTACTGGGGAGTCGTTGATCATATATATGAAGCTGTTGGAAGTGTATAACAGGACCCGGGGAGAGAATATAGGTAGAGAAGGGCAGAGGAACCTGGACCTAGTACCCAAGAGCCCAATGCTTAGAGGTCAGTGGAGGAAGAACCAGTAAAGGAGGATGGCCAGTGAGGTGGGAAGAGAACCAGCACAGTGTGTGTTCTGGGCATGACTGAACTGAAGGTCAGATTTCACTGGACAAGTTTCCCCTTCTCCATGTAGGGCAGAAAATAACTTGAATATGGCTGAAGTGAAAAGAGTTTCTTAAAAAAAATGCAATTTAAGATAGTTTGAAGTGTGAGTAGTTAAATTTTAACCCAGATAAAAACAAAAGAAAGGAGAACACATATATAGGTTAGGACATTTAGGCTTGAGCAATCTACATCTACATCCTCAGTGTCCTCTTGGTCTAGTATTATAGTTGGTAGAGAGCCCCTATGTAAGAATTTTAGAGGTTACTCTCGGAATTAAGCTTGAAGACAAAATAATGAACTGTATAACATAGGAAGAACTACCAACCTTGGAAAATGCCCGTTCTTCCTTCCATATGCTTTATAGCGTTTACCATATGAGGAGTCTTTCTCCTCAAATGTCTTAAATAGCCCAGTGAGCCATCCAATAACAATGGGAAAATTAATTCCTTGTGTCCTGCTCAGTAGCCCTATGAACTTCACTGTTAATAGAAGGACCTAAGATGGTTGAATATATTTTTCACGCACCAAATGTTCTCTAGGGTATATTTTCAGTAGTCCAAGTTTTTCTAAAAAGATTTTCATTTTTTTTAAAAAAAGCCTCTCATTTATAGACATCCTCCCTCACTTAAAAAAAAAAAAAAAGGAAGAAGGAGAAAAATAAAATACCTGCTCCCACCTGGCCACCTGGCCTAAACTGGCTAGGTGGTTCTGAGTGCCCATTCATGAAGCAGCATCTGCCTGAGTCCACATGCTTCTGCCTGCTCTGCATGGGAGTCACGAGTCATATCCATCTCTCTGTCCCTTTCCGGTGAGGTATGGCCATGTGACTTGCTTTGGCCAACGAAATGTAAGTGGAGTGACATGTCATTTCTGGGTAGATGCTTTAAGAGCCAGTGAGAGATCTGTCACACTTTCTTTCCCTCTGCCACAGTGACCAACCAATTTTCCAGGTAGTGGCTGTTCTGTCAGCTTGGACATGACAGGAGGACGTGGAGCAGTGCCCCTGTTGACCTGTGTTAGGCATGTAGTGAGAGCTAGAAATAAGCTTTTGTTGTGTTTACGCCCCGAGATTTGGTTGATTTGTTTGTTACCACAGCAGAAACTAGCCTATCCTGACTAACGGACTCAGGTAAGAGCTGAGCCACATGCGTCCAGGGATTACTGATCTCCAGTTTACCAGACACCATGGAAGCCTAAGAGGGAAGGTGCTGTAGAAGGCTTTTGCTATATAGTGAGTAATGCTCCCCTTGCTGTTGGGGAGACAGCAGGCATACTTGTTTCCACATGCTTAACTCAGCTTCATGATTTTAATCAAAGGGGGCAGAATGGCATTTGGGTGTTTAATTACATCCTGTAAGGGCAGCCATTGTTAAAATGTAAAATACAGAAAGGCTCAATGCTGGGGCGCCTGGGTGGCTCAGTCAGGTAAGCATCTGCCTTCGGCTCAGGTCATGATCCTGGGGTCCTGGGATCGAGCCCCACGTCGGGCTCCCTGCTGAGCGGGGAGTCTGCTTCTCCCTTTCCCTCTGCCCTCCCCCTGCTCATGCTCTCTCTCTCCAATAAATAAATAAAATCTTAAAAAAAAAAAAGATGATGATGATTCTTCCCAAATGTGATTATCCATGGATGCATTTCAGAAATGATCTTGTCACCAAAGGACATTTGAAATGTGTCATCCATAGGCATTTTTTAAAGCAGCTTTGATGATTTTAAATATGGTTTCCTGGCTATCTTATTTTTGAGCTAAGAGCATTAGACCTAGGTTTTGCTCTCAATGTCCCAGAGGCAATGTGTTCACACTTCTACTCTGAGTTAAACAGAAGCGAAGCAGGGAACATTTTGCTTTGGGCAGAGCCGTGCTGCATTCTTAGGGATGTTGGCTATAAATCCATTCTCCCTAGAGGTTAACAATCAAAGTTCTCCCCCTCTCTTACTCAGACGAGTGATATGATGATGATAAATTGCTTGGACATGACTGCCCCAAGCACTAATGTGATGAATTATGTTGTTGAGGGCATGACCACAGATTCTCCATTGTCAGTCTGCAACATTGAATATTGGCAGGATTCATAAATAGCCTTCTGCCAATTTTGGTCATTGCTTTGCATATTAAGTTCTCTGTTTTCACGGTCATGGTTCTTAGTTCTTAATCAACTCTGTCTTTCCCTGAACTCACTTAACTAATCAACCTTTTGTTTTTTTTCTGTTCCCTACTTGCTAAATGGATGGGGTGTTCTCACAGTTGTGTTCGGTAAACATTGAGACTTTCTTCACAGAAACTGTTAAAATAGTAATTATTAGTCCTTTTCACTAAATCCAGAGTAATAACAGCTTATCTTTCAGTGGCTTA
This sequence comes from Leptonychotes weddellii, assembly GCF_054177405.1. NCBI lineage: Eukaryota > Metazoa > Chordata > Mammalia > Carnivora > Phocidae > Leptonychotes > Leptonychotes weddellii. The sequence goes on from NC_138373.1 coordinate 49,461,686, forward strand.
ATTGGGTAATTATTTAGTGTTTGAAAAGAACTCTGAGGAGAATATTGGTAAATATTGTTGTGAATATAATGCTCCTTTGTGTAATTCCAAGTCCACTGCAACCAAAAACCCCTTAGTATTACTGTGTAGTGACAATGATTTCTTAATATTGCTTACTATTTTCAAAATTATATATGTACTGATTTTTGATTTTTTTTTTTTTTTGAGAGAGAGAGAGAGCCTAGGCCAGGGGCAGAGGGAGACGAAGAGAGAGAGAATCTTAAGCAGGCTCCACGCCTGGTGTGGAGCTGGATGCGGGACTTGAACTCACGACCCTGAGATCATGACCTGAGCCAAAATCAAGAGTCAGATGCTTAACTGACTGAGCCACGCAGGTGCCCCCTGATTTTTGAAATATTTAAATTATTTTCATAAACTCAAGTTATCATGTTTATAGTGTCACATTTTCTACATGTCTTGTCTATTATATTCATTATATATCTGAAAAGTTCAATGTTATTAGTCTTCCTCTCTAAGGTTTGGAGGAAATATAAAGCCCAGCCCCCAGTTCAGGGGTATTTCACATGATACACCTGCTAAAACATCTTTGTGTGGTATCTGCTTAACTTTTCAGCAAGCCTCCTATATTTTACCCTGACAAATAACTGAAATAAATAACTCCGCGTTCATACACCTGATTGTCATCAAAATTTGTCACAAAGCATCAGATTGAATCATACATGCCTGGCCAGTCCTTTCAACAAAGTTTCTACTCTGTAGACCCAGATCCCCCCAGGTGTAATTAAAGGCCACCTCTGTAGCTTGGATTAGGCGACCTCCATTACTGATGGCATTAGTTTGCTAGGGTTGCCATAACAAAATATCACCAGCTGGGTGACTTAGACAACAGATATTTATTTTCTCACAATTCTGGAAGCTGAAAGACCAAGATCAAAGTGTTGGTAGATTTGGTCTCTTCTGAGGCCTCTCTTGGCTTGCCGGTAGCTGGCTCCTCCGTGTGTCCTCCCACGGTCTTCCCTTTGTCTATGTTTCCTAATCCCTGCTCATAACTACATAAAGTAGTTAATGTAATTACCTCTTGAAAGGCCCTATGTCCATATCCAGTTACATGCTGAGGTACTGGAGGTTAAGACTCCAACATATAGGGTGCGGGGGACACAATTCAGTCCATGCTACTGAACTGTAATAATAATGGTCTGTGGAAACTACCATTTTTGGAGTTATTTTCATTGATTATCAAATTTGAGCAACCAAGTGATGACTACAAGTCTTTGGAGGGTCTACTCAGCTTAGGAACTTCTTAACATTACTTGGAGGAGAGCTTTATGCTTGTGACTTAAAACAGTGAAGTAATTAGATAAAAATTGTAGCAACATGATTACATGAATCCTATGTACTTTATTAAGCGGTTAACCATAAAATATACATAATTAAATATACCTTGCCATCTGAACTACCACCATCCAAATATTTGTTATAACTCACCAATGTTTTTCCTCAGAATTTCCTCTTTGAACCAACAACTTGCTAATATCAGTCCACATATTGTGCCGTCAAAAAGGGCAACAGGACGTAGAGGACACTGTGGTCCTATAGCTCAGATCTCCCCCCTAAAGGGCAACATCTTGTGCTCACATTGTTAAATGTGTTGTGCCTTGTTGCCTTCATGTCATCAACTGAAAATGTCTAAGAGAGACGATGAGCATAAGAAGGTAGTAAAGCTCTTACATTTGAAAAAGTATTGGGAATGTGAAAGCATCTAGTACCTCAGTTTGACTATCACCTGTCTACATCTACCGTGGGTCCTAGAGTTGTTTCTGGAAAGCTTTACAGTGTGCCTTCAGAATAGAATAATTGTGGGGTTTTTTTTTAATTCTAAAAAATGTCTTTTGCAGTTAATTAATTGCCAGAAATCCTTAGAAGATTGTTATATGGGTCATAAGAGTATATTAGTAATATTTGGAATAACTGGTTGGTGGTTTTGAATGAGCTGTGAAACATTAATTTTCCCCTTAAAAACTTCTTTTGTTGGAATCTATTGTTGAAGTTGGGTGATAGATACCTAGAGATTCATTATACTATTCTTTCCACATATGCAAGCTTTTGAAAATGCCGACATTAAAAAGTTTAAATGAAATAACTAAAAAAAAAAAAAAATGAATGTAATACATAACCTCCTGCAATGCAAAATTTGGTACCAATCATGTTTTCAGGGAGAAATTACATTTGAATAATGAGGTATGCGTGCATATGTAAGACAATACATGTGTAAGTAGAGTGTGGTTTTTACTACCAGTCACTCCATAGAAAAGTATTGTTGATACCCTTATCCAGAAAGGCTACAAGAGAGTCTTTGCTAATTTTGACCTAGATTATTTGACACGTTTTTATTTATCACTCCCTGGCGTATGGCATATCTATCACTTCATGAGTCTGCCTTTCTACCAGTCATAGAGCTGCTCAGGCTGCATTTTCTCCAAGTTGAGTCTTTAACTTCAGACACTTTCCATTTACAGTTGCACAAGTCCATTTCACACGCGAATTCAAGAAGAGGGTGCTGGCTTCCAATGCACCATGCCTGGCGAATGCCTTCTGCCTAGTACTTTCTATAAAAAATGTCCTCTGCTACTGCAGGAAGGGTCTTTCCAGGTTGCCACTAGGCAAGAAAACATCTTTGCTGAGTTCACTCCGAGGACTGTTACTCCAAAGCCCTGTCTCCATCCTGTCACTGCCATTGCCCATCCAAGTTCCCGAAGCTTCCACAGGTAGGATTAGGGACTGACCTGGGCCATTCTCTCTCGAGTCTTACTCACATTTCTGCATAAGTCAAAGACCTGACATTGATTCCCTTTGGCTTCTGGGTTTCTTTGAACTTGCCGCACCCCCCACCATGTTCTCATTCAGAGAGGTGCATCTTCAAGGTGTTCCTCTTTGTCCTGTATAAATACTTTGGAGCAGCTTAGGGTATAAGAAGTAAAGAATCTGCTGTTTTTAGCACTGACATTACTGAGCCTTTGACCTTACAGCCATATTTGATCTGGTGGGTGTTCCGGGGGGTGGGGGGGCGGAGTTTCCTGCAACCTGCACTGCCCCTTTTTCCCTTTTTGACATAATTCATTCCTCCCACACATTCTTTTTTCACTTTTTGTTTATCAGTGTATTTCAGTAGAAAGACCAAAATATTTCAAGCTAAGAGATCCAGGTTTAAAATGATCTTTGTGAAGATTCTATATAGTTTATTTGTTGTCTATTGAATTTCATTTAATTGTTAAATTTAAAATGTATAAAAGAACATATACAGTTTCCAGCATTAGGGACACTTCCTGGACCTTTGCTACTACTTATCCTTGCTACGGTGACGTCAAAAGGATTAATTTCTAAATTCCTTTGCTTTTTGATAGACTAAATCAGAGTTGTAAAAGGTTTTTTTATATGGAATTTGCACAATGCATTATGTAGGGATGATGTAGTTTTTTGTGAACCTGTTTTCACTTATTTACTTTTCCCTTTGTGTTAGGAATACCTCGGTAAAATAAGTTTTCATTAATTATTCTTATATAATGTAATGATTTTTATAGCATTAGCAGAAAGGAAAGTTTCTTTATCTATATGTCGTTTCTATACAAAGAATGATGTAGTCAACTTCAGAGTTTTATTCTATTAAAATTGGAGAACTTCCTCAGTAGCTGTACCACGTCTGACCATAATGTCTCCATCTATATTCTTGACACCACATTATCATATTTTTTTAAAGATTTTATTTATTTAATTGAGAGGGAGTGTGGCAGAGGGAGAGGGAGAAGCAGACTCCCCACTGAGCAGGGAGCCCGATGTGGGGCTCGATCCCAGGACCCTAAGATCATGACCTGAGCCAAAGGCAGACGCTTAACGACTGAGCCTCCCAGGTGCCCTGACACCATACATCATATTCATATCTTTAAATCAACATCATTTAAAATGATGTCAACAATTATAGGACCAACAAAAAGGTCTGAGAGTTAAAATTGGATGACAGCTTTCTCTGCCTAATTAGAAGTCATGATTATATTTCTGATGAGTTAGGAGAATGTTACCCCCAGAACAGGAGTTAGCTCTTTAATAGACCAGAGAAAATAAATGTGTTACAAGATATTGTAGAGATGTTAAATGCCTTTTAATTTTCACAAATTCAGCATAATATTTATCAGAATGAAAGAATTCATCACTCATTAATATTTATCAAATTGGTCAAATTTGATTCATTCTCCTATCATTTTTAAAGCATGTTTCCAGGGCGCCTGGGTGGCTCAGTCGGTCCTGGGATCGAGCCCCTCTTTGGGCTTCCTGCTCAGTGGGGAGTCTGCTTCTTCCTCTCCCACTGCCCCTCCACACCACTCGTGCTCTCTCTCTCTCTCAAGTAAATAAATAAAATCTTTAAAAAAATAAAATAAAGCATGTTTGCTATGCCCAGGTACTACCTTTTCCAATTACTTAATGTTTTTCTTTAAACTAACCCACTTTTTTACTTCAGCTTCATCCTAAACAATAATATCCATAAAATCAGAGGCTTGCAACATTTATTACTTTTATTCTAAAACACATTAAAATAAACAAATATGTGTTTAAGACATCTTAAATGCCCATATATCACCTAAAATTGGTCTGAATCACCAGTGGGATATATATCACACCTTCTCAAAACACTGACAAAAAAACAAGCATATGACTGACTTTTTTTTTTACTTACCTCACTGTCCACTAAGACATAAAATGATTCTTGGCTGTAAAGTTGGCACAAAACAATTTTCAGAATAGTCTCTGTACTTGCACGCTGATAATTAGACAGTGAACACTGGATATGTATGTGTATAAATATATATATACATATATGCACATAATGGATCATTTTAGCTGTTCTTTGGGAAATAGCTGGGAGTTTTCATTTGCTTAGACACTCAGCATCATTTATTTGAGGGCTAATAGAGCCGGGATTATTTTATACTAGCCTCTATTTTAGTCATAAGCAGTATAGAGAGCAATAATAAAGAAAGTCATAATATGGGTTATGAGGTATTTTTATTTCATTCATCTGTTAGTAATAATCTGAAGTTTATAGTAAAGTAAATACTGTCATATAGTTTGTTCGAGAATGGTTCAGAAAAAGAATTAGAACAGTATCAATAGGTTTCTCGTTTCTTGTATAGAAACGTTCTGCCTGATTTTCTCCTACCTTAATATCCCCATTTATCTAATGTCTAAACAAGTTGTACTCATGGGGAGCCACTGCAAAGGTCGGTTAGAGGTCATTTACTGCCTTCTTGCCTAGAATCATGGAATTTGTATCTGGAAAGAACTTTGGCGATCACCTTGTTTAACTCCTTTGTTTTATCTGGGAGAAAACTGAGGCTCACGTGCTAAGTTGGCCTAAAGACCCACTTTGGTCATATCAACTTTTTGAAACCTTTATGCTATTGGTGAGGTTGTAGCATTTCTCCCTATCAGGGAAATAGTGACGTGTTCATAAGAGCATTCGGTTGTCCCATCTGTGTGCATTCTTCCATTTTTGAAATATAGCCGTTCAGCATTAATGTTTGGTGGCACTCCAGATATTAAATAGCTACAGACTATTGTTTGTATCAAATAAAAGATTAACCCTATTGAACATTATCAGGACTGTTTTCTGTTGCCTTTAATACATTTGAATGAGAGAGGAAAACAAGGACATTTTTCTAAGCGGTCTCAAGATATATTTTGCAAAATAAATAAAATTTTTATTCTTAGGGGGAGGACATTTGGATTTAAACATCCCATCCTTGATTCTTGACTTTTCCTCTTTATGTCTAATGACAAAGCAAATAATAATAAACACTGGCAATCAAAGGCAATAAAAGTAAATTTTGATATCACTTCATAATGGCAGATGTCACTGTGAAGAATGAGTCAGAAGAGTTTAATTACATAGGACGCCTGAACAAGAACTCAAGGAAGAATAGGGTAGCAGGTGCCATAGACTTTACCTAAGAAATTAAAAATAACTTTTAAAGGAAGGACAGCTAATTTTGTTTATGTAATAAGTTTATATTGCTCCAGAGCTTGTTGGTAAAAGTCGTTTTGAGCACTTAGAGAGCAATCTTTACCCTCATTATGTTGCAATTAAAAAAACAGTATTACTTCTTTTCGGAAACGGAGCCACTGAGTAGTTCTGAGATCTCCCAGGCCCACACGATTTAAGAAAGGGGCAATGAGCAACCATTACTCCTCAGAATGCTCAGGATCTACCAGAACCAGAAGGCAAGCAAGTCTTGAATAATACAAGAGACATTGCCAAGTGTGAATTCCTCCGCTGTTAGTGCTATCGGAGCGGACGTAGCCCCCATCAGACCCATGGCAGCTCTGAAGCCTGCGCGCTCCTTCCAGTCGTGTGAATTTCCTCAGCCATCCGTCCTGAGCGCTTAGTAGGTGCGTGCCATGGGCCCGGCAGGGTGCTGAATGCGGGCTGGGACATCCTTCTCGCTTTAGACGCTGAGCAGAGGATTCCTTGAGAGCTAGGATCCTCCGTTTGCACTTCTCCCGTGCTGTCCCCAGACAGTACCAGAGGATTAGAGGCCGCTCACAGGAACACAATACCCTGTCCGTCTCTGCAGCGTGTGCCATTTGTCAGTGACGACACAACGGAGTCGTTTTACACGGTGGCTTCAACCCAGGGAGAGTATTAGGGGCTGGGTGGTGCTTTTCTGAGCAGGCGTTTCCTTTTGCTGGCCCTCGATCTGATGCTTCGGTAGATGGTCTGTGCTTACTCTCTGAGCCATAAACAACAAGGTCCGGCTTCCACTCTCCCCCTCAAAGCGGGAGACGTGCGTGCCGACCAGGCGCTTCCTGTCCGTCACCCGTGCTTTCTGCTTGCTCCGTGGGCTGGGGCTGGGGCTGCGTCCGTGTCCACGACTGGTGCCTAAGGTGGCCCTCCTGCTCAGGCTCAGTGAAGACGAAGACGCCTGCCAGACTCTTGTGAACCCTGATAACGTGCGCTCCATTTCTGCCACACAGTTGCAGGAACACCTTGTGTGGTTTGCTCTCACATCTGCTTCATGCCAGTTACTTCCAAGTACTTTGCTAATCCCAACGGTATTAACTGCACTGACCTATATGCTGTATATAACTTGTTGCAAACCTGATTAAATTGTGAACTCTTTGAGGACCGGGACTACGGCTGTTTCTTTCTCTAGCACAGACTAACTGATGGCTGTTAGTTTGAATCCTAAGCAAACAAACAAGGAGAAAAACAGACCAAAACAAAAAAAATGTCCGTGGTGTGGAAGGGCGTCTCTTCAATGAAGGGTTGTGTCACAAACCTTAGTGCAAAATTCAGTGACCTTTGGAAAAGTGAAATGCTTTATTGCTGAGCATCATCTTATTTTTTTTTTTTTTTAGGCTTTCATACCACAATTAATCTTACATGGTAATGCAGTGACAATGAGATGATTTCTCTGGAGAATCTATGCTAATACTATTAAAATGCTCTTACAACGTCAAAATGATTGCAGTGGAAGCATGTGGGGATTGTGCTTATGTGATTATGATATTATAGTGATGGGCGATTACCATAGGAAACTACTAATTCAACCCTGTAGGGACTTGCATTATGAAGCCATTATAACATGAGATTATAATGACACAATAACTTGCATGCACACTCGTGATGCGAAAACTAAAAGCTAATTTGAATGCGAGTAGTATTTCCATTAAATTGTAATTAAACACCGAAAGCAATGCTTGTTTAAATCTAAGACGGAGACCTACCATCCAGAAATGGAAATCGTGGCTAAAGGATGCATGCCAGGTAAGAGCTGAGGATGGCGAGAAACCATTCCCAACTCTGCCCTTCAGTCCTTCCTGGGTGTGGGAAGCTCACAGCAAAGTGGCCTCCCCAGACTTTCTCCATGTGTGCTGGCTCTCATTACCCAAAACCACTATCAGGACACGAGGACCGCGGATCCCACCAGTTTTCTAGCAAGACCACCACTTCACATTGCAAGCCTTCCTGTTTCATTCTTGAAGTGGGCATGATAGTCCCTGACTGCCTCCACACAAGAGACTCCAGCACTTTTTTTTCCCATTAAAAGTAACCTCTTAAAAAAATACAACAAAATTAATTCATGTTCTAAAACAGAACATGAAGGAGAAAAGAAAAAAAAATGTTTTAAAATTCCATCCCCTAGAAATGACATGTATTAGTATCTTTGGGTATTTTCTTTCCAATTATTCTCTATGCAAAGTAGATACATTTTCTTCTACAAAAATTTGTGTTATACAATGCTTTTCAAAGCCTACTTATTCATTCTTTCTATCCCTCCCAGTTGCAAGATCTATTTTTTATCCAAGAGAATCTGGTTGATAAATTTTTGTTTGTCTTTTAAAGGTCAGCTCAGGCTGGATGATTTTACGTGTCACCCAGGAAAGGATATTTTACTGTTAGGGAATAGTATTTGGTAGGGTTTATACTCTGCATGTATCAGTTACAGGATGATTCTATAGTAAAACTTTCTGATTCTGTTAGCATCGTATAGGTAGTTCGTTAACACTTCTCTCTGTTAGGAAAGTGGTGCATTTCAGAAGTCAAAGATTTCTCGTTTATTCTCAACTAATAATTACTATCTGGCTTAGGTCAACATAGAGATTACGAAAAACTAGGAGCTACTGAACTTGTTAGATATACCCTTGCATTAGCTTGTTCAGATGTTATAAGGACACACAACAGCTAATATATCCCCCTCCTAGTTACGACTAAAAGTGGTTATTACTCCTTGGTTTAAATATAGTGAAGATGAGTTTTCGCTATTAAGTATTTCGTTTGCACTTAGATATGCTGTATGCTTTAGAGTTATTTTTATTACTACTTATTGCAACAACCAATTTAAGCAGGGAAGTCTAAATTACTGGAGGCCTTATTTTTATAATTAGGAAGAGGAAGGCTGCTGTGCAATTAAATGGCTTGCTTGATGTCATCCAATCAGCAGTGGAGGTGGGATAGGATTTTCTGGTCCTAGATAATTGTAGCTTCTGCCTTAGGCCAATGAGTGATGTTACCTCTGAATAGTACTTCCACACTAAGGGACACAGGATAATGTAATGTGATGTTTATAGTAAATATCTGCATGGTTAAAGAAAAGAAATATTTGCCTGACAAGTTGGGAGACTGGTTCTAGTCTGGGCTGTCTGCCTTCAAAAGATCAAGCATTAGTGTTTGCACCTAAAAATGAAGTCATCAAATTTGATGATCTCCATGGTCTCCTCCTGCTCAAAAATTCTGAGATCAAATAGCATTTAACATTAACTGAAATTTATATATGTTAATTAAAAATATTTGTTATAATATTTAATAAATTATTGATTTTACTTTAAAGCTACTATCTAAATTCAAAACTGTACCTTATTTAGGGGCACCTCGGTGGCTCAGTCTGTTAAGTGTCTGACTGTTGATCTCGGCTCAGGTCTCAATCTAAGGGTCGTGAGTTCAAGCCTGGTGTTGGGCTCCTCAGTGGGCATGGAGCCTACTAAAAAACGAAACAAAAGAAAAGAAAAACAAAAAAACCTGTACCTTATTTAGACGCATTTCATAATTTGATGTGTTTTAGCAGATTTGTAATTTGACTTAAAAATGTCTTTTTTTATTTAGAGAACTTATTGAAATTATTAAAGCTACAAATATAAATCTATCAAAAGGAGATTAAGATTATAGCCCTTTGGTACACTGGCAATATTGTTAAAATAGGTCAGAACTGCAGTAAAAGGAAACTTTTGCTTGCATAATTGTAAGTAAATACATAGATAAATACTTGTGTTGGATAATATTTAAAGGACATCCTTTCTGTGAATTCTTAGGAAACGGGTGACAGTAATGATTGAGATGCCAAATTAAAATATAGTATTGGGGTGCCTGGGTGGGTCACTTGGTTAAGCGCAGGACTCCTGATTTTGGCTCAGGTCATGATCTCAAGGTCATGAGATCGAGCACCTCATTGGGCTCCCCACTGGGTGTGGAGCCTGCTTAAGATTCTCTCTCTCCCTCTGTCCCCCAACCCCACTCATGCGCACGCATGTACTCTCTCTCTAAAATAAAGATAAAAATAAAATAAAAAATAAAATAAACTTCAAAAATATATCACTAGACAAACCTTTCTAAATCTTTTAGGGCACCTTATTTTTACGGGGAAAATACATAAGCAATTACATTCCCTTTATATTTAAATACAGATATGTGACTAGGGATTGGTTAATTAAAAATGTGTTGTTTGGCTATAGAGAATTTTCCTAAATTGGTGAGTCTTTTAATCTAGAGAATTCCACTAGGGCATTTTTTTCCCTCTGCCATTTCAAAGATTGGGAAGGAGAGATTATTGCTCTATGACCCATGAAGTTATTAGATTTGCCCTTGATCCCATTGTAGTAAATCTGCTTTCCGGAGTAGAAATGAGCCATTTATTATTCTATTTTTAGTACATCGAATACTAGTCTTCCCAAAAAAGAGGTTTCTGTGTCAGGTGCCACAATTTTTTAGGACTAGGCAAAATTTGTCATCTTGCCTTCTTCCCTAGTTCCATTTAAAAAGGCTGTCTTTTAGAGATATTTTCCCCCGACTTAAGAGTCCACAAGTTCTCATCAAAATTTTTGATTTTGCCTTTTCATTTTTATGAGAAACCAAACAATTTTAAGCATAGTCTGGATCAATACAACCATCTCACAACCAAATATTGCCATAGGATTTCATTATTCATATTTTCATTTGTTTTTAAGACCCCAGTGATATGAAATTATTGCCTAAAACAACAGCATTTACCTTTTTCATGAATTTTTTTTTTCAAACTGGGATTTCTGTTTTGGAGCCATGACTGCATTTTCTGGGATGCCAGGAAGTGGTTAGATTGAGACAGTGGCATCATGTTCTGGTAAAGTGGCATGAGCCCTTTCATTTCCTTTATTAGAAGTGGAGTTGGTTTATAAACAAGATCCTATGTGATAACTACATGCACGTTTGTTTTTCACCCTCTTGAGTTTTGAATCTATACCACTATCCTAAGGGTAGAACCAAGAGTCAGCACTTGCTCTGTTTTCTACTCTTTTCAGTTTTTTCTAGCCCTGCAATTTGTACTGTGTCTTCAACCCAACCAGCTCTACTCCCAGTATTACCTCCTAAAGACCAGTGCCCACTCTTCTTTCTGTTGTTGCCTGGGGAAGCTTGGGGATATAGAGAAGGGAGCTATGGAAAGAACTTAGCTGAACTACTGGTCAACCAGTCCATTAAAGCTAAGAGATTATATGTCATGATAAATTGGGATCCTTGTCTTGTGCTGTTTTGAAAGAAAGTAAGGGGCAATGTATATTCTCTTTGGTGCACATTTTAGGTATTGATTAATAAATGTTGGTTGGCTCTCAAAGGAGAAACCTCAGAGGTCATGGTTCTTGTACTATTTTTAAAGGTCTCCCAGCAAATGCTTACAGAGCCTACAGCAGTGTATTTTGCCTTTAGTGAAAATGGAGGAGAGCTCATCTTCCTTCTCTGAATAATAATTCCATTTCCTCATTGGTGAGATGGGAACAATAATAATAAAAGTGGGTTTCATCTAAAAGTAGGTCCTCTGGTCCAGTCTTCTAGTTGGATACTTTTCGATGACTCACCTTCTGCGGATCCCTTGCCAACTTCGCAAGGACATTAGGAGATTTAATTAAAGTATGTACAGTGCCTGTAGCTCTTCAGAGAAACACACCACATTATTATTGTAGATAATACTTTTGATATTCCATAATCTCTTGAAGGTAATGAAACCAGCAATATAGAAAGCTAGGGCTTCAATACAGTCAGAGTTTTATGAAGACCTTCCTACGATGTTATATTAATCGTGGTCATCATGTGGCTTTGAGTGTGCAGAGTTCAATTACTGTGAACTATCTAATTGCAAATATTTTGATTTAATGTTTTCCCACCAATAAAACATTTTGAGAGGTCGAAAATTACTCAAGTCATGCTGTTTATAGTCCACTTTTAAGACTTTACTTTTTTTTCAACATTTTGTTTTATAGTATGATTATGAAGAGTACTTTACACTGCTACCATGGTAATACTTTTGTAAGTTGTGGGGGGGGGGGCGGGGAGGGAGGGTGGAGTGTTCTTCCAAGCTTCCTTTGCCCTGAAATGTAGTTCTCTGGCTCTTAAAATCCCCAAGGAACAATGAAAATTGCTTTAGTTTCCTAACTCCTCCCCTGGCCTCCTGTCTCCAGCATTCAGCCTATCCTCACACTGCCCATTTAATTACCATCCTAACACAGGTCTCTTCCTCTGGGCCCAGTGCATGCATCATGCTTTCACTGTGGACCTGCCATGCATCCTGTGTATGAGCCTCTACAGACTGCTTACAAATCCCAAAACAGGCCCTTCGTTGCTCATGCCACCGGGATGCTTCCTTGTAAAAATCTTTCTGCAGCCTTGCCTAAATGCTACCTCCTCCAGAAAGCCCTCCCAGCTCCTCCAGTACCAGTGAATGTCATCCAGATGCATCTTCCCAGAACATTTGCTTTGTACCTCTTTTCCAACATTACTGCATTCACTTTAATATCATAGGTGTCCCACCAATATATAAAAAATATCAACCCCCCCGTTGAATGCTTACCATGTGCCAGGCACCATGTTGGGGGCTCTTCAGCTTCCTGTGAAAAGATTATTCCTTTTTCATCTTTGTTTCTCATAGTATCCTCCTTTGGACTTACTAGATCCTTAGCAAATATTTGCCACATTGAAATGAAATGTCCTCAGGTGAAATTTCCGGGTGCCTGGAAAGTAAATATCTTTGTGTTACCTTCCTAGGCTCTGAGAATTTAAAGTCCAAGCTCTCCCCTCAAACCTATAAAAGTGGCTCTTCTTAGTATTTCAAGGAGAATAACAATGGCTGGTCACAAGCCTGTAAAGAGGCCACGATGCTCATGAAGATATTAGAGTGCTTTTGGCTGAACTTGCATTTCATCAGTGTGGAATTGAAGGTGGACAGAACAAAAACTGTTCATCGGCTGAACAGACACTTAACTGAGCCTTTACTTCTTGCCAGTTGCTCATGTCGCTCAGTTGGTACCGACTTGTCCATGTGTGGGCGTGGAACTGGAGAAGTTATCAAAATAGAAGCTCATCATACCTATGCCTCTCCTTTTCATCAAGCATGTCATGGCCTTTCTCATACAGCGGGTCATGTTCTGGAAGTCACTAGACCAAGACAAGGTGGGCCAGAATCAGGCTCGCTCTCCTTGCAGTGGCTCTCAGCCCCTGTCCTGCATATCCTTTTTTTACACCAACCAGGCGAGGCCTGACAACGTGAAAGCACATACACAGCACTGATTCTTCGTAACTCTGAATTAGCCAAGCAGCGTGGCGGAAGGCAGGTCTAAATGGGTCTACTGTGTGGTCCTCAAAATAAAGGACCCGAGGTGATTTTGTGGGAAACACCTTGTAGATATATATTGACTCATGCAACTGAAAAGCTCTCTGTAATTCAAGGAAAAGTGTTTTAAAATTAAACTGCCTTAAAAAGAAATTAGTGTGGAGAGTCGATATATTCGAAAAATTAGCCTTACGAGTCATCATCCAGTTTTACTCCTTGTAAAGAGCTACTGCCATGAATCACCTGCGCTAATTTTACCAAGTGCTTTTAGTTTTCTGATTTATAATTGGCTTCTACCAGTTGAAATAGGAAATGTCCTTTAAGATAAAATTGCTTGCTGTTGTATTTATGTGCTCAAGAATCTTGCCCTGGGGTGCCTGGCTGGCTCAGTCGGTGGAGCGTGCAACTCTTGATCTCTGGGTTGTAAATTCGAGCCTTACACTGGATGTAGAGATTACTTCAAAAAAAAAAAAAAGAATCTTGCCCTTATTAGTATGGAAAGTTAAACAAACAAAGAAACAAACAAACTTATGTATTCCTATGTAGTACTGTGCTGGGTACAGAAGAATATGTGAAAATGGCATGTTCCCTATCTTCTGAGAGCTTGGCGTGCAAAAATAAAGGGAAAGCTGTAAAAAACAAACATGGCTTCAAAATCCCAAGCCCAAAAACCTTCGGGAAACCATTTTCCATGCTTTTTAATAATACTTCTTAGCTGTTTTGATTTAGGGAAATAATGTGATGGGCCCTAAAAGCGGTGAGCTATGATCTCAGAATTATCTGTAGTCAGAAATTGATTAAATAAATATCCCAGGACAGAGGCGCCTGGATGGCTCAGTCGTTAAGCGTCTGCCTTCGGCTCAGGTCATGATCCCAAGGTCCTGGGATCCAGTCCTGCATGGGGCTCCCTGCTCAGCGGGAAGCCTGCTTCTCCCTCTCTCACTCCCCCTGCTTGTGTTCCTGCTCTCTCTCGCTCTCTCTCTGTCAAATAAATAAATAAAATATTTTTTAAAAAAAATAATAAAATAAATAAATAAATATCCCAGGACAATTTGTTTAGCCCTTTGCCAACAACTGTTAACCTGTTCCTCCTTTCTGGTCCTTATTCTACTTCGATTTATAATTTCCTTGCTCCGGCTTTAATATTTTTTTTCTTCACTCTGTGTGTCTTTTGTGCGAGTTCCCTCAAATGCTTTGCTGAAGAAGGCAAGCATATGAATGTTAATTAAGTACTAACCATGGGCCAGGCACGGTGGATGGCTGAGGACTGGCAGAGGAGTCATGGACTCTGCCCTCAAGGAGGTCAGAGTTGAGGGAGGAACATGAACCATTAATATAGGAAGTGAGTTTCAAAGTAAAAGTCTGAGGGCTAGAAGAGAACCTAGAATCGGCATGTGACCCAGACTGCTTGGGCAACAAGGAAGAACATCAGGAAAAGTTTCTCATGATGCCAAAAGCGCCCCCCGCCCCCGCCCCGCCATTGCCTAGCAGAAGTTAGCCAGGACAGGAAAAGGGTTTAGTGGGTTGGGTTTATAAGCTCAGGAAAAAGAGGCGGAGGCACATTGAAAGACCTCGAGAAGTGAACATGCTGAGCCCAGAGAAGGGCAGGCGGCTGAACACGGCCAGAGCAGAGTGGCTTCAGAGGGATCTTCCAGGCTCCAGGGTCAAATTTGTTTCTAAAGATTGGAAGGATGACTCTGGGGGAGACTTATTTGAATCTGTGTTTTAGAAAGAACACTCTGGGGGCGCCTGGGTGGCTCAGTTGGTTAGGCATCTGCCTTTGGCTCTGGTCATGATCCCAGGGTCCTGGGATCGAGCCCCACTTCGGGCTCCCTGCTCAGCGGGGAGCCTGCCCCTCCCTCTGCCCCTGCTCCTCCCCCTGCTCGTGTGCTCGCTCACTCTCTCTCTCTTCCTCTATGCTCTCTCTCAAATAAATAAAAATCTTAAAAAAAGAAAAAGACAAAAAGACATAAAGAAAGAGGCTTAATGAAGGCAGAGCTGACTGGCATGAAGACCAGGTTAGAATTTCTTACTGTGATCCCCCTGAGAGAGGTTGGTGGTGGTTGCACTCAGGTGTGGCTTTGAGGATAAAGAGGACAGGAGGCAGGAAGGAGCTGGTAAAGTGGTGGTGTTTATGGCATTTAGAAACCAAGTCCTGTGGGTGAGGTGGGAATCTGGGATGACCCTTAGGTTTTTGTTGTTGTTTTGGTTTTTTTTACCTAGATAGTTGGATAGATGTAGTGTTGGAGAGAATGTAGACAAGCAGACCTCTAAATTCTGCCTAGGACTACGTATGCTTGGCATGTAGTAATCATCCATTTAGGGTTGCTATCATTGTAATCATAGGCTAAACTCATCTGATTAATTTTAACAGAACTCTCTAGGAAATGCTGTTCAATTATCATGATCGATATTTGGCATTCTCTAAGCAGACTGGTTCAAATCACAACTTTTCAGCTCTGACTTTAAGTGTCTTCACTTTTCTTGGCCTCACCTTCCTCCTATATATCAACCCGGCAGCGTTTTAGTGAGAACCTGAGATAAGAGATTTTAAGTGCTTTGCGCGGCGCCTGATGCATAGTCAGCTTAGTGAAGGCATCACTGTTGATTGGCAGCCTCCAAGTGAGGGTGGGGTTCTCTCTTATTGAGAGCACAGGGTCTTACACTTAATGGATGGCCAATAAATATTTATTGAATCTATAATAATGCTATTTCATCTTTTCTGATTGTCTTTCTCCTAACCTGCCAGAGGTTGTTAACCTTCTTTTAAAAAGGTTCTTTTTATGGTTTTGTCCTTGCATGGTTTATCTTTACTTAAACCTTATTTCATTTGATCCCCCTTTTTCACTTATAAACGATGACCCACATTTCATAATTTCTGACATTTTCCTACAAAATGTCTCCTTGGCAATCCTCCATCTGCACGCCTAACCTCACACAAGAATGTATTCGATAGTGGGATTTGGGTCCTTGTGTGACTGGACTTCGATAAGAATTACTAGGAGTGCTGAACCTTTTCTAAAATTCTCATTGGGTTCCAGGACTTCAACTAGCAAAGATCAGTCCATTAAGGACTTGGTGAAACAGCTTGAATTTAATCAAAGTGGACCAGAGTCACTGCAAAGACGTAATTTGATCAGAAATATTTGCACACGAACCTATCAATTCTAGGCATGACTGGAAATTAGCAACTCTGTGATAATAAAGAAGAATTTGAAATAGCTCTTGAGTTCATGAGTCTTTGCCTGTCTGCGTGTTTTAGTTGGAGGATTCAAAATATATATTCTATTATTTTACATGTGGCATTAGTATAAGCCTTGGATAAGTTTATACTGGTATCATTGATCTTTTCCCATTTTACTCCCTTTTACTGGTTATAAATGAAAATAGATAAGCATAAAAAAAAACCCAGAAACTTGCCCTGGAAAATACATTAAATTGTAACAAAGAAAAAAATCATCTGTTTTGGCTCCTTCTACCACCCAAAGACACACATAACATTTTAGTATTTTGAGTTAAGCTCTATCTATATGTAAATAAATGCGCTCTCTATAAAATTTATAGTACCTACAATACGGTTTCATATTTTGCTTTTTCAGAATTTATAATAAGAGCATTTTCCTGTGTCATTAGTCTTTGAAAGTAGAACTTGAACGCTTGCATAATGTTCCATTATACATGTAAACATTCCCATACCCTGAGATATTTTGGTTGCTAGTCCCAATAATGCCATAACGAAATCTTTGTGTGTAAAAATCGTTGTGCAAAAATTTTACATGTCTCTAAATATTTCCTTATGACAGATCCCCAGCAGCAAAGTAACATTTTGAGACTCTAGATACATACTGTTAAACTGCTTTTCAGAAAAGTGGAGTGAATTTGCACTTTGGCCAGTGTTGTGTCTGGGCTGGTCACTGAATCACCCCTCACTATGATCTATCTGATTTTGCACAAACCAGACAGTGCACTGGTTGGTCAGATTTGTTTTAACTGCCTCCCAGGTGGTACTTTCTGTCCTATCCCCACAATGTGACTTTTGGACACTTTTAGGACTAACTTGCCATTTAAAGGGGAAAGCTTTTTTTTCCTGAAGCGTAAAGCTAGATTTCTATTCATGAGAAATTTCAAATGGTTGTTTGATGTTTACAGTGTTGCAAGTTAAGTTCCTTAAATGTGGCATCCATTTTAAATGTTTTTATTATTTAGCACCCTTCACACAAAACTAAAATCAAGCATCCCTCTTCCCCACCATGTTTGGGGGCTTATGTAGCAGCAGTAATTCCAAATAAATATCCCAATTA
This sequence comes from Leptonychotes weddellii, assembly GCF_054177405.1. Classification (NCBI taxonomy): domain Eukaryota; kingdom Metazoa; phylum Chordata; class Mammalia; order Carnivora; family Phocidae; genus Leptonychotes; species Leptonychotes weddellii. The sequence goes on from NC_138373.1 coordinate 49,479,387, forward strand.
GTTGATCCTTGGATGTTTGGACAGCTATTTGAAATCTGGGCAGTTTTCCATTATGTTGCACCTTCTGAAAATTATTTTTAAAAAATACATCATGCTTTAGTTTTAGTTTGTAGACATGAGAATTTTATGTATGTAGCCACTGCTTTCTTCATTTATCACTAAAAATACTTTATTTTATTTTTAAGATTTTATTTATCTATTTGACAGAGAGAGACAGCGAGAGAGGGAACACAAGCAGGGGGAGTGAGAGAGGGAGAAGCAGGCTTCCCGCTGAGCAGGGAGCCCGATGTGGGGCTCGATCCCAGAAACCTGGGATCATGACCTGAGCCAAAGGCAGACGCTTAACGATTGAGCCACCCAGGCGCCCCTCATTCTTAAATAAGGCATAAACGAATTACTTTCTTTCTCTCTACTCAGTTCAGTTCAGGTTCACAGATGAAAACCAAATGCTAGATACTATGTAAGCACAAGGGACATGCGCGCGCACACACACACACACACACACACAGAACATAGTCAGACAGAGACAGATCCCTTACCAGATCAATGCGGTACAATGTGACATGTGCTGGAACACACTTTTGATCACCTTGCGTGATATACTCACTACGAGAGTCCCTTCCCCCAGTGAACAGGTTACTCAGATAAACCACAGCTGTGCTCTTAGGAACTGACCATTCGACAACCAGTTTCCATTCAAGCATTACTATTTCCCCATGTGAATTTCTGTGCCTGCCTTGCATCTCAGCATCTTTTTCTTCATGTCTGTCTGGTGGTTGTAAATATTGGTAAATATCAAGAAATATGATGCAAGTAGATTGCAAAGTAAAACTGAAAACCTTAAAAAAAAAAAGATGCAGTTGTCATGAAGTTGATGAAAGTGATATTGGAGCAAAGCTAAAGCTACCTACAAAGCCCCGTGAGGATGTGACAGAGTTAGACCCTTAACACAAGAGGAGAAACTGACACAGATAGTACATCAGGATAAGTGCTTCACAAAAGAATAAGTTGCATAACAGCTGCTCTATAATAGAGGACCTTGGTAAAAAATGATAAAGCCTTCAGAAACATTTTTGCAAAAATAACCTTTTACACCACTGGGGTGCAAAAGTCAAGTAATGTCATATCACAAAATTTTGTCACCCCAAAATCCAACATTCAATTGTTCTAGAATTAGGACATGTTTATAACTATGACTTATTTTTTAAATGATGACTTATTTTTATAATACTTTATTTTCTAATTTGAAATCTTAAGTCTTTTAATATAACTTATTACTTGATGTTGGTCTCTGTATATTTAGTTATCTACTGTTGTGTAACAAGCCAGCCCAAACCACAGGTTTCAAACAACCATTTTATTATGTCCCATAAGTCTTCGGGTTGGCCAACTTTTGCATCAACATGGATGGGACTGGAGGAGATTATGCTAAGTGAAATAAGTCAAGCAGAGAAAGTCAATTATCATAAGGTTTCACTTATTTGTGGAACATAAGGAATAGCATGGAGGACATTAGGAGAAGGATGGGAAAAATGAAGGGGGGGAAATCAGAGGGGGAGACGAACCATGAGAGACTATGGACTCTGAGAAACAAACTGGGGGTTTTAGAGGGGAGGGGGGTGGGGGGATGCGTTAGCCCAGTGATGTAGGTATTAAGGAGGGCACGTACTGCATGGAGCACTGGGTGTTATACAAAAACAATGAATCGTGGAACACTACATCAAAAACTAATGATGTAATGTATGGTGACTAACATAACATAATAAAAAAAAAAATTCTGTGGGTTGGCCAGATTGTACTAGTTGGCTGTAGCTGGGCTTGCAGTCATGTGGGATCTTGGCTGGGTTAGAATGTTCAAGTTGACTCACTCATTCATCTGGTACCTTCTCAGGGACAGCTGCAAGGCTGAACTCAGGAGGGATGCTGGATGACTGGCTCTTATATTCCCCATGTGATCTGAGGGCCTCTCCTTCTCCACATGAGGGGTAGTCAGACTTCTTACATCACAGCTCAGGTTTCCCCGGAACACAAAAGCAGAAGCTACTTCTAAAGACTTGGGTCCCAAACACATAGCATCACTTCCACCACATACTATTGGTTCGATTGAGTCATGGGTCAGCTTGGCTTCTGCGTGGAAGGGGGTTGCACACAGATGTGAATATTGGAAGGCAGGGTTCACTGAAAGCCATCTATAGATGCCAGTGAACACATTCTATTGAACGCATTCATTTAAAAAGGCATTTCCAGTACTAGTTACCCATGGAAAATGAGGACCCCCTATAGCTGCAATCACTTCGGTGGGTCATTTCCAAAAGCCTAATGAGCTGTGATGTCAATCGCCAACAGTCAGCCTACTTTTAAGAATCACAGGTCTCAAGTGAAGGAATTCATTTATAAGCAGATTACAGCCTCAGTTTGATTCATAAACTTCATCCGCTTATTGTTAGATTTATGAAAGAACAAGTTTAGGTGTATTTGCCTAAGGATACTCAGCAAATGTTTGGAAAATAATTTAACGTTTGGTGTATAATAATAATTTTGAACATTTGTATTTGCTTTATAATTTAGGTAGTGCTTTTAGGTATCACCTTATTTGCTTTTCATTTCAAATCTTACATGGTAGATCAGGCAGATAGGATTCCAGTTTTCAAGTGAGGAAACTAACTCAAGGTAAATTTTAAATTTTTTAAAATGTGTAAATTTTTCAGTTACACAAGTAGGAAACATTGGAACCAGAACTCCAAGTTCAGGGTTCTTTCAAACCAGCCGTCCCTCCTAGAGTTCTTTCAAACTGAGAAGGATCTCAAACTGAAACCCATTCATTCTCTCTCCATGTACATGTGTGTATGTATTCACACGTATATAAACTGTATGTTAAAAAAATTCTTAATAAGTACAGCCTTCACTGATAGGTAATGAATGAAATTCATTCTTATTACATATATATGTATGCACATGGATATAAAATATACATTTTAAAGTACACCTTCATTGATAAATGAATATTCTTCATTGAATGATCTTTAGAAGGTCATTAATATCCATTTCAAGCTAAAGGATATTACAGAACCATGAATGTCTTCTGGAAGTCATCTGGTCCAACCCATTCATTTCACAGATGGGAAGAGGCTCAGAGTGGTTAAGTTACTTGCCCCAAATCACACAGCTATTTAGTGGAAGAGCAAAGAACCTGAACCTACTGTTCTTGCAACTAAATCAAGCCACCTCAAGAATAGCCTTCCAAATGAAATTGTGTGAGGAACATGATACTTTATATGTTTAAAAAATTAACCTGCGATTCACCTGGAATTCAAAGTAACACAAATTGTAACTCTTTAAGTGACTAAAGGCAGTTAAGGACCAGCTGTGCAATTTGCTGCAAATATTGATGTTTCTGTGAGATAGCCTAGTGCTAAGAATCCATGGAAGAGGAAAGCTGAGAACTAGCCTCAGTGTAGAGAGTTCTTTTTTTTTTTTTTTAAGATTTTATTTATTTATTTGACAGAGAAAGACACAGTGAGAGAGGGAACACAAACGGGGAGTGGGAGAGGGAGAAGCAGACTCCCTGCCAAGCAGGGAGCCTAATGCGGGACTCGATCCCGGGACTCCAGGATCATGACCCGAGCCGAAGGCAGTCACTCAACCAACTGAGCCACCCAGGCGCCCCAGTGTAGAGAGTTCTTTAGGGGGAAAAGGAAGCCATAATCGTTGTATCCAATAACTTGTTCCATGTTCCACTGAGAGGATTATGCTAGTAGCAAAATCAAGGAATTTACATCAAACAGTCTCACAGAAGTGAGTGTGGAAACTTTTTCTGAGAATGAGGGGTTGAGATGAGCTAAATCTTGTTGTTTTTTTTTTTCAAATGAAAAAACTCCCGTAGAGGTCAGTTCTGTAGACAGCATTTTGACAGCATTTCACTTGTCCCAGCTCCAATGTTACTGTGACAAGTAGTGAGTAATGTTGCTTTTTGACCTGAATAGAGATCCAGGGCTTTTCTTCCCTCTCCCTCATCCTTTCCCTCCTTCAAACACCCTTCCCTCCCTTTTTCTACTAAGGAGAAAATGTTTTCAATTTGTTGACTGAACAGATACATTCCAGAAGCCAGTCTTAATATGAGTAGTATTTACCAAAGTCCTAGTGTGTGTGACTTGAAGAGCTGATCATTTAGCACGTGTCTGACTAAAGAGTCAACTTAAAAATGGGCCGAGGACCTGCGTAGAATTTTTTCCGAAGAAGACATACAGATGGCCAACAGATGCATGAAGAGATGTGCAGTATCACTAATCATCAAGAAAAGGCAAACTGAAATGAGAATGAGATGCCCTTACACCTGCCACAATGGCTAGTATCAAAAAGACAAGAAATGACAAGTGTTGGCGAGGATGTGGAGCAAAGGGAACCCTTCCTCACTGTTGGGGGGGAATGTAAGTTGATGCAGCCACTATGGAAAACAGTATGGAGGTTCCTCAGACAACTAAAAATAGAAATGCCATATGATCCAGCAATTACACTTGTAGGTGTCTACCAAAGAAAACGACCAAAGAAAACGAAAACACTAATGAAGAAAGACATATGCATCCCTCTGCTTACTGCAGCATTACTTACACTAGCCAGTTAGAGGAGCGATCCAAGTGTCCATCGATAGATGAATGGGTAAGGAAGATGAGGTACAATGGAATATTACTCAGCCATAAAAAAGAAGGAAATCTTGCCATTTGCAAATAGATGGACCTAGAGGGCATTATGCTAAGTAAATAAGTCAGACAAAGACAAACACCATATGATTTCACTTATTCTGGAATCTAAGAAAAAAACACAACCAGAAACAGACTCATAGATACAGAGAACAAACTGGTGGTTGCCAGAAGGGAGGCAGTGGGAGAATGGGCAAAAAAACCAAAGGGGATTCAGAGGTACAAACTTCTAGCTATAAATCACAGGGATGAAAAGTACAGCATAAGGAACATAGTCAATAATATGTAATAATTGTACGGTGACAGGTGGTAAGTAACTACACTTATCATGGCAAGCATTTCCATAGTGTATATAATTGTTGAATCACTAGATTGGACACCTAAAACTCATATAATATTGTACATCAACTGTACTTCAATTAAAAATAAAAATTTTAAAAACAAAGTCAATTAAGCTACAAGCCCCATCCCAACAGTTGAGCAGCCCAACGTGACTTCTGACTTGAGTAATTACAGGACTGAACTGACCTATCATTTTAGATGAACTGTTCACATTAAGTTGCTTGGGACCGGGAAGGCCTGAGCCAACCCAGGGGAAGGGACCTTTCTCAGGTGCACTCATCTATCAATGCCTTTTTCGAGGAGTGTCACTTCCTGGGTACATCTTCATCACCATCTTCATATTTGTTATTTGGAATTTGGAAATATCCTCAGATGTCTCTCCAACTTCCTTAGTCAAATGGGAAAAAAAGGCTAAAAAAAAACCCCAAAAAACCCTTAGGAATGAAACCCACATTTTCCTCTGAATACAAGAATCATGCTGCTCATTTATATCTCTGAGTGGTTTTGTTTTATTTATGTCACTGTTTGAAGAACTTGCTGGGTCCCATTATTGTTCTGAAGTGGTCGGATTTCCTCCTCCTTATTCAGGCACGGCTATTGATTTTTTTTGACAATGCTTAATATGAAAAGTCATAAATCTCCATGCAGTAGAGCCATAGAACTATACGTATCCGGGCAAGTGGGCATGTGCTGGGTGTGAGGAGGAAATCCTGTGTCACCATTGTTCTGCCACCAGACCGATGCTGTCGGAGAGAAGACATGTCACAGGCTTGAACCTGCACGTGAAAGAAGTATTCAAACAAGCTTTAAAAAATATTACGTGGTTTTACAAATATTTTAGTCACAAATCAGATGTCAGCTCTAAGTGCAGTGTTTATAGAATACTGCTGCTCTGTGTGATGCAGCCCCATAAAAAGATAGAAGTGCTTGCATATTTGCACCAGAAGGCACTTTTTTCTGAGGAGCCCATTATTTGGGGGATCCTTTTATAGCAGCAGCAAGTCCAGTTAGAAACTGCCAGTACTTCTTACTGCTTCTGCTTTCTCACGATCTCCACTGGTGTCCTCTCAGACCAAGCCACCACCTAGTTTTTTTTCCAGGTTCTAGCAACACCCCACTGCCGGAGCACCGCCCCCCCCCCGCCTTCATCCATTCTCCATGAGACTGCTAGTTATTCAGTTCATATCTTCTCCTGCATAAAACTCTGAAATGCTTTCCCATTTTTTTCATCAGGTAGGGTTTGATCAGGGAAAGAAAACAACTAGAGGTGAAATGGAACAAGGATTTAGTATAGAGATTCGAACTTATGCAGTTCTTGGGGAAGTGAGCTGAAAATCAATTCACCCAACATCAACTTGCCAATTTGCCCCTGCATCTAAAATTGCAGAGCAGGTACCTTCAGCCAGGTCCAGGACCAGGTGTGACAGAGGCAGGGGCAGGAAAAGGGCATGAGTCTATGAAATCCAGGAGGACACTCATTTGTATATAAAATTTTCAGGAAGTCCTATCCTCTGAAATGTGAAATGTAACCGAAATGAATATTCAACTCAGGGAGACAGAAAAATCTTAAGATAACGGCCTGAGTGAAATAACTGTGGCAAAATCTCGGGGAAACAAAAAGGAAATTGCCCCCCAAACTCCCCACCCACCACCAAATCTCTAACAGTTTGGCAAATTTGCTCGGTATTTTATAAAAGTTAATTTGTGCATGTATTTTCAAAAATGACACATCCTACATATTGTCTCTGGTTTCCAGCTCAACCCTATAGTACTCGTTCTCTTCTCTTGTCTTTTTTTTTTTTTTTCCTTTGAAGTGTGCTTCTATACGCATTGGGGTTAGAAGTATTGTTTCCTTTGACCAGGCTTGTACCGGTAATTGCAGACTAGCCTCGGTGTCTCTGACTGCTCAGATTTCACATTTGAAGTACAACAAAGCTTTTGGCAACTGCGTTTATAGCTCCGCTCTTTTCCCACTACCTTCTGTTGCAGGTGTGTGCAATGCTGAAGCTTCCCATGGATGCTCTGGAAAATGCCGGAAGCCTGCTTTTTTTGGTGCGGGTCACTCCTGTCTGTACACCGGCAGCTCTCATTGTCCATTACCCTCCTCCGTACCCTGTGAACTCTTCCCTCTATGGTGGAAGGCCAGTGGTAGCCCCTTGCCTATTCGGCTTTCAGGCTGAATGTGGGTGAAAGAGCCATACAGGAACTGCACGTAACCGTGCAGGAACCATGAGCATTATATACATATTTTTTTCACGCTAAAAGACACATTCCAGCTTAGAGTAATGTCGGCTACAGTTTGTTCTTTCATCCTTTTTTATCCTTTAAGTGTGAGTTACATTGTTTGTGATCATAGGAAGCAGCAACTCGCTCTGCCTGAGGAATTTCCCAGGAGAGATGACATTTAAGTGGTTTTTTTTTTTTTTTTTCACAGATTCACAGGTTGTGAGCTTGCAACTTACTAACATTGCTCTTTCAAATCTGTATCAATTAACCGTGCAGTTTGGTACTTTTCTAGTAAAAGTGCTACTGCTGTTGGTTTTTTTTTTTTTTTCCTTTTTAAAAAATTGAAGCCTAGTTGACATGCAATGATAGTGATAGTGTTTCATCAGTTTATCCAAGTTTCTGGGCCCCATCAGCCAAAAGGAAGGAAAGAACAAATTAACCCCTATGGAAGACTGAATCGATCATTAATGAACTGTGATTTTTGTCACCAGAAAAAACTAGCTACCTATTCCTTGCTCTCAGTAACAGGGAATAAGGCATTGAACAGTGAGGTCCTAGACATCATCAAGGAAAATCATTCTCCTGTGCGGTGACCGGCAGGCACACGGCGACTCTCTAAACAGACACCAGCTTCTGTCACCATGTGAATTATTTAGATGATGGAAGCTTGGCTTGCAGAAGAGCACTACCAACGAAAAACTATGGCCGTGCTAGCCACACGTCCTACAGTTGTCTATCAAACAGTCGAAATCAATTATTTACACATTATGGGCCAATACATGTCAAACTCCTCAGTTCCAGATAATTGCAGTGGATTGATGTTAAACTGCCTTGGGCTCGGTGCTCCTTTCTCCCCAACCCTGGTCTCTTTTCCCCTTGTCTCTTGAATGTACCACTGCGAATCATCCTCTACCTGCTGCTCCCCCAAATGATCTCCTCTCTAACCAAACACTCCCTCTGGAAAAAAAAAAAATAATAACCTAGGGAATACATAGTAGTTCCAATGTAGCCGAACAGAACAGAACTATCATTTGTTAACCAAGTGCTGTGTGCCAGACCTGCGGTAGCTTTGATACTTGGAAGCTCATTTCACTGAATGTGTAGGACAGCATAGGAAATGTGCTTTTGTTATTCTAATTTACAGATAAGAAAACTGATGCTCAGAAGGTCAGGGATTTCAGAATGTCTTTAAGGAACAGCTTGAGAGCTTCAGAGGCATGTTCTTTTACCTGGTTCCCAGTCAATGTGTCAGCATCCTCCGAATGTATGCGGCTAGCACTCGGTGTAGACCACTGTTTCTGGCAGGGGTTTCACTCTTGGCCACGAAGGTGTTTGTCTTCACACTTTCAGTCATGCCTTCTTTCCAAGAGAATCCCTTCATTTAGGAAACATATGGACGCATGAAAGCTCTGGAGCTGGGGTTCTTGTTGTCAGTGATGGAAACTTGGTGAATACTTAGTATGTGTTACAAATGAAAATAAATAGGATAAATAGAGAGGTTTTTACTCTTTGGAGACAGCAAATTTCAGTTTCAATTAAGTTATAGTCGCTTTCATTATAACAAAGGATTTTTGGTTTTTGTTTTTTTTTAAGATTTATTTATTTGAGAGCACGCATGTGTGTGCACTCATGGGGGGGAGGGGCAGAGGGAGAGAGAGAATCTTCAAGCAGACTCTCCGCTGAGCATGGACCCCTCCACCCCCGACCCGGGGATCAATCCCAGGATCCCAAGATCATGACTTGAGCCAAAACCAAGAGTCGGACGCTTAATCAACTGTGCCACCCAGGCGCCCTGGAGTTTTGCTTTTAATGATTTTCGAAGTATTTCTGACTATGTGCCCTAGACAAAAGAAAAAATCTAGAGCAAGAGAGGTTTTTATTCTTGTTTTTTATTATTAAATCTAGGCGTGCCCCCCCCAAGTTGTTTTTTGGGGGAATAATCTGTGAAATGATCAAGGTCAAAGATTTTTGTCCTACGTATATATTATATCTACAATTTCTGGCACATGATGGACCTTTCAACAGAAGTTTGTTCACTTGGATAGTGAATGAGTAATGGAATGATCAGTAGCCTCAGTATATTTAATTTATTTGAAAAATGACAAATGAAAAAGTTCTGATACAAGACTGGTTTTGACATGTTATTATGAGGAGTTTTTTTTTTAATGAAGATTACTGTTGAATTTAACCAAGGAAGTATAGCCATGACTAATGAGATAAAATTAAGCAAAAGGAAACTGTAAACTGAATACCAAAAAATATTTTCAGTAGATGAGGTTGGGATTAAGTCAGGCAAAGGAGTCCCAGTAGAAGTGGCCGGGGGACATCTAACACCATGCATGTCACTTAAGGCTGCAGTGAACTTCCACAATTTACTAGAGACTGACTGGCTTTGGCAGGATGATAAGTGGGATCATATCTCTAGTTTCACTGATTCTCTCTTACACAGGTATACATTTGCAGCCTCCCATCCCCGATGGATAGAATTTATGGGTGTGTTAAATTTTCTGATTATAGTTTTCTTTTTTTTTTTTTCCAGAAAACACTCTTTTCAGAGCATCTCCTGGCATCACCAGAAATGTCTTCCTTAAGTGGAAAAGTCCAAACGGTTTTGGGCCCCATGGAGCCCAGCAAACTGGGCCGTACTCTGACCCACGAACATCTGACAATGACCTTTGACCACTGTTACTACCCACCTCCTCCGTGTCATGAAGCTGCCTCTCAGGAACCTATTATGAAGAAAAACTTATTCTGGATTCAAAAAAACCCTTATTCCCATAAAGAGAATCTTCGGCTGAATCAGGAGACCGAAGCTGTAAGGGAAGAATTGCTGTATTTTAAAGCCAACGGTGGAGGGGCTCTGGTGGAGAACACAACCGTTGGGATTAGCCGAGACGTGAAGACTCTGAGGTGGCTTGCGGAGCAGACGGGCGTCCATATCATATCTGGAGCTGGGTTTTACGTGGAGGCAACTCACTCTCCGGAGACCAGAGCCATGTCAGTGGAGCAGGTGAGGAGCCCTGAGGACTTGGACAATATTTGCGTGTCAATTCAGAAAGGCCAGAACCTCAGACATTGGATTTTCCCTCTGTGCCATCTCCATTGGGGAATGTCACTGACTCAGAGGTAGCTGGGCATTGCGACAGAAATGTGCTAGCTAGCAATGACATCTGCCCGTGGGGACCCAAACTAGGAACATTTTGTCTCATAAAGAAAAGAGCGTCAAGGGAGGAGAGCTTAACCCACTAGTCACTGAAAAATCCCAAGTGTTAACACTTAGATTTGGATATGTGATACTTCTGCTCCATAGTGGTGCTTCAGCCTATTTGTAAACCTCATTTTCCCATTATAAACTGCAGTTATGTAACCTCAATTTTCTTTCTGGATTTTATAATAACCAGCAATAAAAATTCACTGTAGGGTGAGACTTGGCAGGCAGAGACTTGGCACACGGGCGAATAGGTTTCCTTCTTTTACAAAACAGGAAGGGTGGAAGAAAATCCATTCCTGTTTTTGTTATCATATGATCTTAAGCAAGAATGGGCAGAAGGAAGGAAATCTTTCAGAGAGAAACAGAAAGAATTAGCCACAAAGCTTCTTGGCATATATATGTGCTCTCCTTCTGAACGTGTCTGTGTGTGTTTATACATGTTTATACCTACTGGCTATATTTATACGTGTCATCCATTGCCTGCTTGAAAGGCATAGCGCGTCAGCTGCAGTCTTTGCAATGATTCAGTTAATCATTAAAATCTTTGTATTGCAAAACTTTATCTGCATCATTTTCCAATCAGATCTTTACCTTTTTATATGCTTATATTATTTGAAGACTATCCTGAAGTCAGCCATTACACATTCTTCCAACCACTCTTAGTAGTAATATACATATGAATCAAAAAATGTCATATTAGTATTGTGTGCTGTGAATATTCTATGCTGTATGGGGTTAAGCACTGCATAAATAAGGGAGAATTAAAGGATTAGTTGATACGGTTGATGTATGTTCAAGGGCAGTCTTTTTATGTTCTAGATGTTTCTCAGGTTAAATTATAGATTTTTTTTTCTCATCTGAATGTACTTTCATGAAGTCACATTTTTTCCCCCTATAGCTTCCTCAAGTCACAAATTTCTCGTTAAATAATCACAGTAAGATATTATTGAATCTTTGATTTAGAATAACTTGTTGAATTTGAGATTTGGCCTTTCTCATTGACCCATATTAATTGAATGGATGGCGAATACATTCTTAAAAGAACGAATGGCCGAAGGAATACATCCATTCACATACTGTGGCGACTCTGGGTTGATAAATTCCAGCCTATAAAATGTTTTCTTTCCTGCTCTTCCTTAGCTTACTGATGTCCTCATTCATGAAATTCTCCATGGGGCCGATGGAACGACTATCAGGTGTGGCGTCATTGGAGAAATTGGTTGCTCCTGGCCTCTGGCTGAGAATGAGAGGAAAGTTCTTCAAGCAACTGCTCATGCTCAGGCTCAGCTGGGCTGTCCTGTTATTATTCATCCTGGGAGGAATCCAAGTGCACCATTTCAGATCATCCGAGTGTTGCAAGAAGCAGGTGTAGACATCTCCAAAACAGTTATGTCCCACATCGATAGGTAAGCAGACTCTCTCCAAATTAGTTCAAGTCACCAGATGATTATGGATGATCAAATAAATAACATCAGATAATTGAAATGCTAATCACCTAGAGTAAACCACTAACTACCTGGATGACAGTATTTTACAAGAGACATTCGTAAAAGTCAGTGCTGCCTTTTCTGTGTCCTGACTCTGGGTCTGTTCGTGTTCTAGGTGTTTTGTGTAAGTCATTTCTTTTAATTTACTTAATCCTTCATAACCCTTCATAGTAACTGTCCCTGTGTACTTCACTTCTTTGCCTCAAGGTCTGATACCACAGTAGCTGCCAAGTCTAGATGCTCAGTATTTGTCAGTAGTTAAGAGTGAAAAATTTATCTGCAAATATAAAGGGAAGGGAATGTGAATGGTTTCACCCTGAGAAGAAAACCACAAACGTAAATATGCAAATTTGCTGTTGTGACTGGTGGTTTGAGTCATCTGAATTTGGGAAAATGCAATTATAAAACATAATACTGGGGCATAAGCCTGGGTGGCTCACTCAGTTGATCATCCGACTATTGATTTTGGCTCAGGTCATGATCTCAGGGTCGTGAGATCGATCCCTACGTGGGGCTCCGGGCTCCACGCTGAGCCTGGAGTCTGCTTGAGATTCTCTCTCCCTCTCCTTCTGCTCCTCCCTTCTACTCTCTCTCTCTCTCAAATAAATAAATCTTTAAAAAAACATAATAGTAACGGGTATATTATTTGTTTGGTAGTATTCTTAGTTTCCAGTGGCTACTATAACAAATTATAAGAAACTAGGTGGCTTTCTCACAGCTCTGGAGGCCTGAGCTGCACTTCCTCCAAAGGCTCTGGGAGAAAATCCTACCTTGCCTCTTTCATTGTCTGGTTTCCTTGGCTTGTGGCTACATAACATCAGCTTCTGCCCTTTTCTTTACATGGCCCCCTCCTGTCTGTCTGTGTCTTCTCCTCTTTTGTTTCTCAGAAAGGCACATCATTAGATTGAGTGTCCACTCAGACAACCCAGAATGATCTCCTCTTGAGATCCTTAACGTCCATCACAACTGCAGACTCTTTTCCCAAACAGGGTCACTTTCAGAGGTTCAGAGGGTTAACACATGGACATATCTTTGTGGAGCTCACTGCTCAACCCCAACACATTATATTAGATGTGTAGGGGCCCGCAAAATAAGTGACTGTTTGAACAGATGTTGGCTGCAATTCGTTTTATGAAGAAGCCTAACAGTATTGCAAAGGCTAGACATTGGCCTTCAGATGAAGTTGATTAAGGAATTAACACAGGAAAAAATGAGACTAATAATACATTATGATTACTTCTATCTTGCATATTGGAGTAAAGCCATATTAACAGACCAATAGCTCCTCATCGTCACACCTGGCATTCTGCTATTTAATAAACTAACAGTCCTACAGAATGTATTGATAAAATGCTTCTACTTAATAGAAATATTATAAAATCCTGGGCTGAAAAGAAATTAAAAGTTATAATTGTGGCAGAATGGAGAAGGCGATATTAATGGAGAGACTGAGAACATCAAGGTAAAGGCAGTTTTCCTGGCAACTGGGTTGGTATCAGGATCAATACATGGCTATTTTCAAGATCTTCTGGTTGTACTGATAAAGTAGAGGGATGCTTCTAGATCCCCAGTAGTGTGTCCTAGTATGAAGAATAGAATCTTTGGACCTGTCATAGGACTCCTGATTTTACATCCTGACCCTACCATTTCCTGTGAGATCTAGGGTAAGTTCATATGAATTTAAAATAACATTTGATAATGTTACCTTGTATGATTTAGAACGTATATAGCATCTTTAATCCAGAAGGATGATTCTTTAACTTTTTAAGCAGTCTGAAGTATGTCATGCAAATGAGTAAGATAATATATATTTTTAAATTTTATAAATATTTCTTGGGTTTTTGGAAACATTGTATTCTGCTGTTACTATGCTCTCTATAGGTCCATTAGACTACAGTTAGTAACCAGGTTCAAGTATTCTATATTTTTGCTGACTTTGTGACTGCTCAATCTATTGGTTACAAAAAAAAAAGATGTTAAAAATCTATTATAGTGGATTTTTAAATTTCTTATTGTACATATTTCAAGTTTTTTCTTTATATATTTTGAAGCTATGCCATCACATGGATACAAATTGTTTCTCTTCCCTGGAGAACTGAAACTTATTTCAACATATATTGAACTACTTTATCTCTAGTAATTTGAGTAATTCTTTTTGTTTTAAAGGCTGTTTTATCTGATATTAATGTGACTATCCTGATCTTTCTGTGTTGGTTTTATAATTTAGAGATGTCTTACACACACCCAGCATGTGGCTGGGTTTTGGGTTTTATCCAGTCTCTTTTTCTAGATGAAAACTTCAATTTTTTTACATTGACTATGTTTACTAAAATATTTGTTCCCACTTTTTTTCTTAAGATTTTATTTATTTAATATTTATTTGAGAGAGAGAGAGAGCATATGTGTGTGGGTGGGGGGAGGGATAGAGGCAGAGAATCTCAAGTCAACTCCTCACTGAGCATGGAACCCAAAGCAGGGCTCGATCTCAGGAGCCCAAGATCATGACCTGAGTCAAAACCAAGAGTCAGATGCTTAAAAAACTGAGCTATCCAGGCACCACCCCCACTTTTTTTCTTTTTGTCATAGTTAATGTCATCCTTTCTTGATTTCTTTTATTGATTTTTTTCACCTTCTTATTTTATCTTTCCCCTTTAAAATCTTTTTTTTTTTTTTAAGATTTTATTTATTTATTTGAGAGAGAGCATGAGATAGAGCATGAGAGGGGGGAAGGTCAAAGGGAGAAGCAGACTCCCCGCTGAACGGGGAGCCCAATGCGGGACTCGATCCCAGGACTCCAGGATCATGACCTGAGCCAAAGGCAGTTGCTTAACCAACTGAGCCACCTAGGCGCCCTATCTTTCCCCTTTAATACTTTGGAAGGTATCTATACTATTTCTATCCTATCAGTGGTTATAATAGAAAATGTAACATGTACCTTTAACATATCACATTTTAAATATAATAAATATTTTACCAACCTTCCTGGTAATACAAAGACCTTAGAATCCTTCGACTTCAATCATTTACCATCTGACTTACATACTATTGATTTTCCAGGATGGGTGTCTATTTTCCTTTTTTTAATCCCAGTGATTATACATTATCTTACTATTATAAAACATATAGATGGTCAATGTATATTTAGATTAGCCTTTCTGTTTGCTATTTTCTTTGCTTACCATTCCCTCTTCATCTCAGGTCTTTATCCTTGAATTTCCTAAGGTACATCATTTGAAGTTCCTTCAGTGTGTGTCTGTTTTGGTAATACATACTTAGTATATATGTATCTGAAAATGACTTCATTCCTTCATTCATAAGAGATAATTAAATACAATACGTGATTTACAATAATTACTTAGACAATTCTACCTAAAAGTTATTTTCTCTAAGTGCTTTAAAGATATTCCATTTTCAACTGACATTCGTTATTGCTGTTCATAAGTCGGCTGAACCTAATTATGCTTCCTTGGAAGTAACTTGCCTTTTCTTTCTGTTTTTAACATCTTTGTCTCTGGGAGTCTATATCTGCACTATGATCTATCTCAGTGTGAATTTCTTTTTATCATGTATGCTTGGGATTCCTGGATATGAAGATGTATTTTTTTCTTAATTTTCTTTTCTTTTTTTAAATTTTTATTGTTATGTTAATCACCATACATTGCATCATTAGTTTTTGATGTAGTGTTCCATGATTCATTGTTTGTGCATAACACCCAGTGCTCCATGCAGAATGTGTGAAGATGTATTTTTTCATTTGTTTCTTGAAAACTTCAGCCGTTGTCTCTTCAAATAGTGCTTCATCCATATCTTCTTATTTTCATCATAAACTCCAGTTTGAGATATGTAAGATCTGATGACCTGTCCTACAGATTTCTTAACATCTCATTCATTTTTCCATCCATTTGCATATTGGACCTATTTTCTTAAAGTTCTTTCTTCCTATTTACTACTTCTCTCTCCAGCAAAATCAATCTGCTGCCCTAATCTATCAGTTTGGTTTATAATATTAAGAAACAGAAAACTTAAACCCATAGTCCTTTTAAAAAAATTTCTATAAATTCTATTTGTTGACTTTTTAAAAAAGATTTATTTATTTATTTTGGCGGGGTAAGAGTGAGTAGGCATGGGGGAGGGGCAGAGGCAGAGAATCTCAAGCAGACTCTCTGCTGAGCGTGGAGCCATCACGGGGCTCCATCTCCTCACCCAAGACATCATGATCTGAGCCTAAATCATGAGTCGGTTTTTAACTGACTGAGCCACTCAGGCACCCCTCTATTTGTTTACTTTTTTTTTTAAGGTTTTAACATTCTTTATTTTAGACATTTAGATTTAAGGTGTTGAAACCTACTTGGTTTTGTGGGAAGGAGACCCAGACTGGCAATGTGTTATGGAAAATCTAGCTGTAACTGACAAGAGGCTCTCTAGTAAACCAATGGGCATATAATTTGGATGAGGGTATAATTTTTTAGAGAGAGATAATGCAAGCGAGAGCTAGCATGGGGGAAGGGGTAGGTGGGAAGGGGTAGAAGAGAGGGAGAGAGAGATTCTTTAAGCAGACTCCAAACTCAGAGCATGGAGCCCAACACAGAGCTCAATCCTACAACCCTGAGATCATGACCTGAGCTGAAATCAAGAATCGGACACTTAACTGACTGAGCCACTCAGGTGCCCCTATTTGTTTACTTTTTAATTCTGCTTGGTTAATTTTGATAATTTATTTTTCCTTCAGTATGTTTTCAGTTCAATCTTTAAAAAATATTAAACAAATATTTACCTTTGATTAATTAATCTAATTTTTCATGTCTTTCTCCCCCTGATTTTATTGTTTGTTGGTTCTTTGGGCTCTCATTCATGTGAGATTATTTTCTTGTATTAAAAAAATGATATTGTGATCTTGGATTCCTTGGAAATTATTATGAGTCCTAGGCTGGAGGAGTTTTTCCCCCATTCGTTTGTTGGTTTGTTTTCTTTATTTCTTGTAGGCAGTTAGGGGGCACCATCAATCTGGGACTACTCTAAACTCAATTTCTAAAAATTAAAAAAAATTATTTATTTGTGGCAAAATAGTCATAAAATTTACCATCTTACATCCATTTTGAAGTATAAAATTCAATAGTGTTAAATACATCCACATTGTTGTGCAACCTAAGTGCAGAACTCTTCATCTTGCAAAAGTGAAACTCTCTACTCACTGAACAACTCCCTATTCCTCCTCCCCACTGGCCAAGGCAACCACCATTCTACTGTTCACCTCTATGAATCTGACGACTCTAGGTACCTCATACAAGTGGAATCATACAGGATTTGTTTTTTTCGTGACTATTTTCTTAAAGATTTTTATTTATTTATTTGAGAGAGAGAGAGAGAGAGTGAGCGGGAAGGAGAGGGAAAGAGAACCTGAAGCAGACTCCACGCTGAGTGTAGAACCCAACGTGGGGCTCAATCTCATGACCCGGAGATCATGACCTGAGCCAGAACCAAGAGTCGGACACTCAACCAACCCAGCCACCCAGGCGCCCCTTTTTGTGGCTCTTTAAACTTTTGACTTGAGGGGTTTAGAACCACACAAGTTCTATGAATTCTGTCTCCCAAGCTCAGTGAATAGCAGGCTTGCAGCTATGGATTCTTACTGGAGATGGTTTTTCTCAATCTGCTTCCCTTTCACCAGAAAACAAGACTGAGAAAGGCATATAATCTCCAAAGATTCCATCTGTGGACCAGATTTTGCCTCCTCTTCTACCCCCCTGGGTGTTGTCTGGGGTGAGGGAGCATTTCCTTTATGTGCTGATGGGAACCGTGTCTCCAGTTTACCTCCTAATTACCCAGGCTGGGCTCTGTCTCGCTTTGGCCCGTTAACCTACCCCCCACCAGCCAGGCAAATGGGTGCTCTAGGTCTCCCCTTACCTCTCACTTTCTCTGCTGTCTTGTTTCTGCACCGTGAGCAAGTCCTTTACTTCCCCACCAGCCTAACCAAGCATTTAAAAATAGCATTTTTTTCCCCTTTCATTTTATTCAGTATTTTACATGCACTATGTAGGACAGGCTTTCTGTGAACATTTCATCCCCCATAGTGCTTGAACTGGCCCATGATGATTAAAGAAGAATCTTTCTAATTCTCCGTATAGTTAGACACGTTGGTAAGTTAGAAGATTATGCTTGTAAAAAGTAATGATGTAATGTATGGTGATTAACATAACATAATAAAATAAAATTAAAAAAAAAAGAAAGTAAACTTTTGTTGGAAATTGTGAAATAAATTTTAACTCCAAGTACAGTAGGACATCCTTGCTCATAAAATCAAACAACATATATATTGTACACATATGTGTATTTTCTTTTAAATAGCAAAGCTACATTGTCTGATTTTTCAGTGCCTCCCTGTAGAATGGCTCAGGATGGAACTGAGAGGTTGGCCTGACATCAGACAAATTCAGAGCATCCTGGGAAATTCTGAGACCGTTTCTAGAGCATCCCACTCATTCTGTACCTCTATTAAGGACGATGCAGGGTTCCAGTGACTGAAAAAGAAACACATAGAAGTAGGAACATTTCAGGGTAGAGGCAACTGGGCAAAATCGCTTCAGAAGAAAAGTAGTGCATTTGGAAAAACAAATGAAATAAAGTAACAGAAAAAAAATACTCGGGGAGGCAGATGCAGACAACTTTGGCCTTTTGATGTGGGTGTTCACAGCAAGACAGTCGCCAGGCAGAAGTGTGACTAGGTCAGCCTTTCACAGACTTCTGAGGTCTCCTGGGCTGCACACACAATCTGATCTGTATTGAAAGGGCAAGGATTTCAGCTTTTATAATGGGGACAAATCACAAAAGGGCATGTATTTTGTGCAACAAAATACACAGATAGCACACAAACAGTAGAGCATTCTGAAAACAAGAACTCCAGGAAAACCAAACCAAACAAAGCATAGAACCATTCGTTTCTCCCGCCGTGCCTTTTTAGGCATCCAGGAGAAGGCTCTGAACCCACCGGCTATTGTGATTGCGAAGTGACAAGTCAAGGCGCTCGCTCTGCCCTGCAGCTGCTTTTACAACACTGGGCTCTCCACCAGTCAGCCTTGACTACCTATCAGATTGGTGCATTTAATCCCTTGAAGGTAGGACTTCTATCATTTGAGAATACAAAATAAAATACTCCAGGATGTCCACAATCATATTAAAGCAATGAAATATTTTGAAGGTATATAAATCTTCACTAGCATTCATGCATAAGGCATTTTCTCTTAAAATACATGCACACGCACACACACACACACACACACACCCCATAGCAACAACAGCAAAACTGCTACCCACCGATCCAAAAGGAGCAACTGGGACGCTGAGAGGGAAGAGTTAATGAATGGCAGCCACCTCAGGACACCTCTGAACCACATTGTTGGCATGTGACCACTTGCGACCTGCTTAAGGTCGTTTACCTGGAGATAGTAACCTTGACAAGATAAATCTGCTTCTGTGTCTAGGCCCTCCCCTAACCATCTGTTCTCTTTAAGAAATATGGGCCTGTGGACGTGCCTGTGGACAGCAGTGAATTTAGCTCCAGGGAACACTGTGGGGGCGGGGGGGGGGGGCTGCCCTTCACAGTTATAGCCACCCAAAGTCAACAGTTATTAGAAAATAACACCAGCCCTTAGGCATCCCTGTTTGGGTTGTTAATCCACAAAGGCTTTATGCCTTTTAATCATTTATTATAATTTTACTACCTGTTAAAACTCTATCTCCATTTCCAGTTGGCGTAGAATCACAGCACTGTCTCTGCCCCCGGTCTAATACAGGATGTGTGGGATTTGAGAAGATACCCCACGGATGGTCTTTTTGCAATTCATCTCCAAGGAAATTTTATCCGTCATGTACTATAGAGGAGCCGTAGGTATTTTTGTGACAATACAATTCTTTCGTTACCAGTGAAAGCTGGGTAAAATGGCAGGGCTGGGAGGCATTGGGGTACTAACTATTTCCTGATTAAGTTTTGAGTCTCAGAGAGGGCCAAAGACAGGTGCTATGCCTCCATCTTTTTTCTACTTGGTTATCTATCTAACAAAGCACGGGGCTTTGATGGAAATCCAGGGCCTAGAGTTTGATGAGGGGCACAATAATAATTAGGTGCAGGAATATAGCCCACCTCTCTTTGAAAATCGCTCCTTGTGGAGGGTAGAATTTGACCCAAGGGTTTTGAAAGAGAAGTGAGAACACAAGGGATGGGCTAATAACCCATTTTGTTCTCTGTACCTCTGATTATTCATGCCAAATTCACCTGACTCTTTAAAGTATACAATTTTCATACATGTTTTTTAATGCTTTTAATTAGGTGAAACTAGAGGGTGGAATATTACTTCATTCATTCATTTAACAAATATTTATTGAGTGCCTCATGGGCCAGACACTGGGATATAGGAGGGAACACAACACATTCTCTGCCTTCAAACTGATGATTGAATTATAATTATGTGACTTTTAACCTTACAGTTGTCTTTGAAAAGCCACAAAAAAATTATTATCTGGTATCCTTGGAACTGCACCTTTTTAATTCCTATGAATACTAGTGAATTAATGTGAAATCACTCAAAATCAATTCCAGGCAAATGCTTGGCAAACTTAAACTCTTCAAAACATCTTTATATACTCAAGTAGTACGGTAGGATTTTAAAGAAAGAACAATTGGTATGTCATGCACATGAAATGGTTCATAACATCTAGAATCCTGTGTGTACAATGCAGTAGTTCTTAACACTTTATTATTAGCATTATGCATATGCATGCATTATGTGCATAAGTAGCGTATGCCTGAGAGGAATGAGTACACATTGTGAGTATATACATTGTGCACATTATTTATAGTAAAGACAACTTATTTAGTCATATTGGCTCAGATCCTACCATGGAGTGAAAAACTAAAGAAATCAGTTCAGGCAACAAAGTAGGGGCCTGATAAGCAAGTGAGAGTCTTTAAAAGAAAATATGTAGTAAGAACACTCCCTTTTTTAAATTTACTAATGTCTACTGACATTTCTTCTGCTATCGCTATGGCAGATGATAGGAAAGAAAAACTAGGAAAAAAAAAAAAAAGCCTAGATGCTTTTAAACATGTCATTATGGCCGCTTGTCTGTAACTTGTCACACTGTGGCCAAATTTTATATAAAGATCTACGTAGGTTTGTAGAGAGTACTCACTGACATAGAAACACAAACTCTGAATATATTAAATGTTAAAACTGTGTGATGACATTGGCAGGAGCTATTCCTTCATCAATGCAATGTGTATCCCTTCTGTGTATGTTCTACGCATAGGATGATGGAGAAATGGGGTGCTGGAGTCATGTTGCTTAATTTCTGGTTCTGACACCAGCACTTCTGTGTGATCTTGAACAAGTCACTTAAGCCTTCCGGTCCTTTGCTCCTCTGTCAAAAGGGGTTAAGAAAAATTACTTCTAACCCTTAAAGTGTTATGTGGATTTCCCCGCTATTATTGTCTATCATGGATTTCCTTTAATTGCAGAACCTATGTAATAAGAAAAAAAAAAAAGTCCAGACAAATGTGTGACGGACTGAAAGGTAGCAGAACATCTTAAAATACAGAAATAATGCCAAATAAAATGCAATTAAGTTATGCTGATAATTGATATTTGTGGAGTATCCCAGATTGTCCTCTTTAACAGACATTTGGGCAGACCAGCCTATGTTGGGGCCAAAGAAGGCACTGGTCAGGTATTCTCTCCTATACATTATACCCACCCAGAACTTCTACCAGTAATTTTTTTTTCCTAAAGCAACTTTTCATGACTCTGACACCATTCCCATGAAATGTGACATTTTAACAAATAGGATTGCCATGTCTATGAGATTTATCTTCACTCTTCTCAGTACCATCATTCCCTGAACTGTGTACCACCTTACATGAGAAACACAACCTCTTTTGTGCTATGTGGCAGCTGGAAAGTTCACATGGTAAAAAGCTCTTCCTAGGGTATACAAACTGTGAAATGTATTTTAAAATAAAGTTTTAATTACCCTTCGCAATTCAAAGCCAGCTTCTGCTTTTAGTCTAATTTAAACAGGGTTTTTCTCTCTGGCAGCCATCTGTTCCTTTTGCGTAAGCCTACGCTTAAGTCATAATATTGAAACTGTGACATCATTCCTTCTATGATGTCATTAAATATCTCTGTAAGGTGGGGACCCATGTAGTCAAGGAAGTGAATAATGTAGGAGAAAGATGCTTGTTCAACTGTAGATAATGGGAAATACAATGAATACAGAACAACCTGAATTATTTTTCTATTGCTTTTCATTCCCAATTATTTTCTCATGTTGAAAAGACTGTTCCATAAAAGTAATGCCTTAATACATAAAGATAAATGAAGCTTTAAAATGCTTACATATATGGAATAAACGAGCATGGTCATGTGAATGCACCATTCTAATTGCAGGTCTGACTTTGTGTGAAACCAAAGTCTCTGGGCGGTATTTAATCGAAATAACAAGTTATGCTTTCTAACCATAGGCAATGTTTAGACCACACTTTAAGAACTAGGTTTATTCAGGGGGACGCTGGGAAGATGACAGAGTAAGAGGACCCTAAGCTCGCCTTGTCCCACAAATACAACACAATAATGCATCGGTGTGAATGACCTGAAGACTACCAGAACAAACTCGACCACTGAAAGCAGAGAAGAGGCCACATCAAAGAGGGCACAAAGGGCAGAGACGCAGTGTGGACAGTGTGGAGAGAAATGGGCTGGCTGTCCTTGGGGGATGGGGCAGCCTTGGGTGAGGAAAGGAGAGAGAAATAGACTAATACCTGGGGGAGCCTGCACAGGGAAGATGACTCTCCAGAACATTTGGCTTTGAAAGCATGAGAGGCCAAATTTTGTGAGTTCTTATCAGAACTTAACCAGAGGGACTTGAAGCCTGGAATTTTAAAAACTGGAGGGCTCAGTTCTGGTAAAGCCCAGAGTGGAATAAGAAGCTGAATTCCTGCCCTTAAAGAGACAGCACAACAAACAGCCCACAGAGATACAGCCGAGAAGCAGCAGTTTGAAAAACGTCTGGGGTATGTGGGAGAGAAAGCTATTTACTCATCTCAGAGCATGTCTGGAGGGGACGGATCATTGGAAGACCGCTTCAGGAACAAATGAGCTGTCAGATGTCATCTTCCTCCCTTGCTTCTCAGCATAAACACACAGCCACCTGTGGGAACCAGCAGGGCACCGCCATTCACTATTTAACTTGTTTACACCAAGCCTCACTCACCTAGGCTTCAGTGGATCTGTTCAGAGGTCCATGCCAAGACACATAGTAAAAATGATAAAAAGTACTGATTAAAAAAAATCTTAAAAGCCCCAAACGGGGGCACTGGGTGGCTCAGTTGGTTGAGCTTCCAACTCTTGATTTAGCTCAGGTCATGAACTCAGGGTCCTGGGATCAAGGCCCGTGTCAGGCTCTGTGCTCAGCAGGGAGGAGTCTGCTTGAGATTGTCTCTCTTCCTCTCCCTCTGCCCCTCCCCCCTCCCTGAAATAAATAAGTTAGTTTTTTTAAAAAGCAGCAAAAGAAGACAGTTACATACAAGGGAAAACCCATAAGGCTACCAGCAGATTTTTCAACAGAAACTTTGTAAGTCAGAAAAGAGTGGCATGATCTATTCAAAGTGCTGACAGGAAAAAATCTGCAGCCAAAAATACTCTATCCAGCAAGGCTATCATTCAGAATAGAAGGAGAAACAGAGTTTCTCAGACAAGCAAAAGGTAAGGAGTTCATGACCACTAAACCATCCCTACAAGAAACATAAAGGAGACTTTTTGAGTAGAAAAGAAACACCATAAGAGTAAGAAAAGTAGGAAACATAAAAGCAGTAACAGTAAGTATATCTGTAACAATCGGTCAAGGGATTCACAAAATAAAAGGATGTAAAATATGACACCATATAACTAAAACATAGGGTAGGAGGGAGAGGAGCAAAAAATGGGTTCAAACCATCAACTTAATATAGACTGCTATATGCAGAAGATGTTATATACAAACCTAATAGTAACCACAAATCAAAAAGCAGTCATAGATATGCAAAGATAAAGAGAAAGGAACCCAAGTATATCACTAAAGGAAGCCAGCCAACCATGAGAGAGCAAGAGAAGAAAGGATCAGAGAAAATCTACAGAAACAGCCACAAAACAAGTAACAAAATGGGAATAAATACACATCTATCAATAATTACTTTGAACATAAATGACCTAAATTCTCCAATCAAAAGACATAGGATGACAGAATGGAGAAAAAACCAAGACCCATCTATACGCTGCCTACAAGAGACTTATTTTAGACCTAAATACACCTGCAGATTGAAAGTAAGGGAATGGAGAAACATCATGGAAATGGATGTCAAAAGAAAGCTGGTATAGCATTACTTATATTGGACAAAATGTACTTTAAAACAAAGACTGTAATAAGAGACAAAGAAGAACACTATATAATAATAAAGGGAACAATCCAACAAGAAGATATAACAATTGTAAATACTCATGCACCCAACATGGAAGCACCCAAATGCATAAAGCTATTATTAACAAACGTAAAGGAAATAATCAATAATAATACAGTAATAGTAAGGGACTTTAACATCCCACTTACATCAATGGGCAGATCATCCAAACAGAAAATCAACAAGGAAACAATGGCTTTGAATGACACACTAGACCAGATGCATCTAACAGATATAGTCAGAACATTCCATACTAAAACAGCAGAAGACACATTCTTTTCAAGTGCACATGGAACATTCTCCAGAATAGATCACATATTAGGCCACAAGACAAGTCTCAACAAATTCAAAAAGTTTGAAGTCATACCATGCATCTTTTCTGACCATGACACTATGAAAGTAAATCAACCACAAGAAAATATCTGGAAAGAGCACAAATACATGGAGGTTAAATAACATGCTACTAAGCAATGAACGGGTCAACTAAGAAATCAAAGGAGTCAAAAATTACATGGAAATGAAAATGAAAACACAACAGTCCAAACTCTTTGGGATGCAGTAAAAGCAGTTCTAAGAGGAGAGTATGTAGCAATACATCTATCTCAAAAAGCAAGAAAAATCTCAATTAGGCAACATAACCTTACACCTAAAGGAGCTAGAAAAAGAAGAACAAACAAAACATGAAACCAGCAGAAGGAAGGAAATAATAAAAATTAGAGCAGAAATAAATGACATCAAAACTAAAAATGCAATAGAACAGATCAATGAAACCAGGGGCTGGTTCTTGGAAAAGATCAACAAAATTGATAAACCTCTAGCCAGACTCATCACAAAAAAAGGGTGGGGGAGAAAGGATTCAAATAAACAAAATCAGTAATGACAGAGGCAAAATCACAACCAACACCACAGAAATAAAATGATTGTAAGAGAACATTATGAAAAACTATATGCCAACAAACTGGAAAACCTAGAAACATATAACCATCCAAAACTCAAACAGGAAAAAATATAAAACTTTAACAGACCAATTACCATCAATGAAATTGTATCACTAATCAAAATATTATCAACAAACAAAAGTCCAGGACTGGATGGCCTCACAGGTGAATTCTACCAAACACTTAAAGAACAGCTAGTACCTATTCTTCTCAAACTATTCCAAAAAAAATAGAAGAGGAAGAAAAACTTCCAAATTCATTCTATGAGGCCAGCATTACCCATAAACCAGATAAAGATACCACAAAAAAGGAGAACCACAGGACAATATCTCTGATGAACCCAGATGCAAAAATCCTCCCCCAAAATATTAGGAAACCAAATCCAACAATACATTAAAAAAATCATTCACAACAATCACATGGAATTTATTCCTGGGATGCAAAGGTGGTTCAATATTCCCAAATCAATCAATTTGATATATCACATCAATAAGAAAAAGGACAAAAACTATATGATCAGTTCAATAGATGCATAAAAAGCATTTAACAAAGTACGACATCCATTCATGATAAAAACACTCAACAATAAGGGTTAGAGAGAACATACCTCAACATAATAAAGGCCTTATATGAAAACCCCACAGCTAGCATCATACTCACTGGGGAAAAACTGAATGCTTTTCCCTTAAGGTCAGGAATAAGACAAGGATGTCCACTCTCACCACTTTTATTCAACATAGTACTGGAAGTCCTAGCCACGGCAATCAGACAAAAAAAAGAAATAAAAGTCATCCAAATTGGTAAGGAAGAAGCAAAACTGTCACTATTTGCAAATGATATGATACTGTATCTAGAAAACCCTAAAGACTTCACCCAAAAACTATTAGAACTGATAAATGAATTCAGTAAGGTTACAGGATACAAAATCAATATACAGAAATCCATAGCATTTCTATACACTAATAATGAAGCAGCAGGAAGAGATATTAAGAAAACAATCCCATTTACAATTGCACCAAAAATAATAAAATAAACTAAAATAGGAATAAACTTAGCCAAAGAGGTAAAAGACCTGTATTCTGAAAACTATAAAACACTGATGAAAGAAATTGAAGACAACACAAATGGAAAGATATTCCATGATCATAGATTGGAAGAGCAAATCTTGTTAAAATGTTCATACTATCCAAAGCAATCTACAAATTTAATGCAATCCCTATCATAATACCAACAGCATTTTTCACAGAACCAGAATAAGCAATTCTAAAGTTTGTATGGAACCAAAAAAAAAAAAAAACCCTAAATAGCCAAAGCTGTCAACCTCTGAGAGTCGTGGACCTGGGGCGGCGAAGGAACTGAGAAAAAGAGACGACAGTAAAGCGAGGCACAGGGGACCCGGAGCAGGGGACCTCGAGCAAACAGCTTGAGGTCCCGAGGTTTATTTTCCATAATCTAATATATCTTCTACAATGATATAGATCTATAATGATTTACAGCAGGGGCTTAATAAGGCACATTCTTCCACGTACACAGGGTTAGTCAAGTAAGCAATGTGAGTGGAGAAGGAATAAAGAAATCTGTAACTGGCTGTGATCAATTAATTATAAACACCATTGTACTCGGACCTTAACACAGGATAAGAGAACAAAGAAGGGAACGCACAGTGTGCTTTTTACAGCTGGCTTCCTATCTGCAAAACATCTTCTGCTGCGTACTTTAGAAGAGACCACACACATCCCAAGGGCCTTTCACTCTGATCCTTTCGGGTTATTTTTAACCCTGCAATCTCGAACTGAAGGTATTACAATTCCAGATTTCATGTTATATTACAAAGTTGTAGTATTCAAAACAGTATGGTACTGGCACAAAAACAGACACATAGATCAGTGGAACAGAATAGAAAGCCCAGAAATAAGTCCACAATTATCTGGTCAATTCATCTTTGACAAAGGATAAAAGAATATGCCGTGGGAAAAAAACAGTCTCTTTAACAAAGGATGTTGGGAAAACTGGACAGCTACATGCAAAAGAATGAAACTGGGCCACTTTCTTACACCATACATAAAAATAAACTGAAAATGGGTCAAGGACCTAAATGTGAGACCTGAAACCATAAAATTCCTAGAGAAGAGCACAAGCAGTGATTTCTCTGACATTGGTCATAGCAACATCATTCTAGATATGTCTCCTGAGACAAGGGAAATAAAAACAAAAATAAAACACTGGGACTACATCAAAATAAAAAGCTTCTGCACAGCAAAGGAAACAACCAGCAAAACTAAAAGACAACCTACTGAATGGGAAAAGATATTTGCAAATGAGTTATCTGATAAAGTTATTATCCAAAATATATAGAGCTTACACAACTTAACACACACACACACACACACACACACATCCAATTACAAAATAGGCAGAAGAAATGAACGAACCTTTCTCCAAAGAAGACATCCAGTGGCCAACAGACACATGAAAAGATGCTCAACATCACTCAATCATTAGGGAAATGCAAATCAAAACCACAGTGAGATATCACCTCACAACTGTCAGAATGGCTAAAATCCAAAAAGTCAAGAAACAACAAGTGTTGGTGAAGATGTGGAGGAAAAGAAACTCTCGTGCACTGTTGGTGGGAATGCAAACTGGTGCAGTCACTGTGGAAGATTATGGAGTTTCCTCAAAAAATTAAAAATAGAACTGCCCTACATTCTAAGAATCACACTAGTGGGTATTTACCCAAAGAATATAAAAACACTAATTCGAAGGCATATATGCATCCCTACATTTATTGCAGCATTATTTATAATAGCCAAACTACGGAAGCCACCCCAGTGCCCATCAATAGATAAACTGGTAACGAAGTGGTATATATATATAAAATTATAATATTATTATTTTTTTT
>NC_138373.1:49508173-49653302 GCF_054177405.1 Leptonychotes weddellii
TTCCAGAAAGTGGTCGCTTTTCTGTTCAGAGAGTTGTTGCTATTCCTTTCTTCGATCTCCTGTTGAGTTTGTAGGTGTTCAGAATGGTTTGATCCCTATCCAGCTGAATTCCTGAGAGGAGACGAAATCCAGGTGTCCTACTCCTCCGCCATCTTGCTCCGCCCCCTAAAATTATAATATTATTCAGACATAAAAAAGACCCTACAAAATCTTGCCATCTGTAACAACATGGGTGGATTTAGAGAGTATAACGCTAAGTGAAATAAGCCAGTCAGAGAAAGACAAATACCATATGACTTCACTCATATATGGAATTTAAGAAACAAAACAAACAAACAATGGAAAAAATAAGGGAGACACAAACCAAAAAAAGAGACTCTTAATTAGAGAACAAACAGATGGTCACCAGAGGGGAGGTACATGGCGGGGGGGGGGGGGGATGAGCGAAATAGGTTAAGGGGATTAAGGGCATACTTATCTTGTGAGCACTGAGTAATATATAGAACTGTTGAATCACTACATTGTACATCAGAAACTAATATAACACTGTATGTTAACCACACTGGAATTAAAATAAAAAAAAAAAAAGAAACAACTTGCCTCATTCTATTTAGTTTCTATTTTGGCATTAAAAATAAATTAATTGAAATTTGTCAATTAAGAATTTTTCAGATTTATAAGGTGCAACTGCTATTAGCAATATAGTAATATATGTGAATAGTGTTTTAGAGAGAATTATATTAATATTGAATTTATTAGATTATAGTAATTTACATCTTAATTTCTTTGAAACATTCCATGAAAAATATTTAAACATTCATAGGTTATTACATGGATAGTTAGTTCTAGGTGAGCTTAGTAATTCTCTTAATTCTCTTAAGTAATTCTCTCTTGTAATTGTTGAAAAACTCCCATAAAATAATAAAGAATCTCACATAACACTATCTGTACAAATATCCATTGGTTTTAAACTGAAGAATTCAGTGAGGAGAGAGACAAAGAGGTTTTTTTTTTAAATTACTTTGTGATAAATAATTTTAAAAAGAATCAGTCTTTGAAATTCAACATTGTTTTTAATAAATCAGTCTTTGACACATCCATTTATTATTGTATTTGTATGCCAACTCTAAAAAAACCACTTGGTCAAGTTCATTAGTTTTAGTATTGAATATATCCTGTGCTTCTCTCTGTGTCAGGCCCCGAGCTAGTCTGATCTCAAATTAGTGCTGCTAAGTCATGGTGCTAAGTCTCTAGGCCCAGGAATTTACAGATTGTAATGGCTGATGGATTTACTGCACATCCACAGTGCGGTGTAATGGAAAGTGCACTAGGAATGGAGGAGGAATACCTGGGGTTTTGATCACTTAAAAGATCCAAGCTTTAGTTCCTTCATCTAGGCAATAATGATAATATGTGGCATAATTATTTCACCAGTGGTCTGTGAGTTTCAGAATTGGCTCCTCCCATGCTCTTGGTATCATTTAATGACACCAACATCTAATCAACTACCCAAGACAGGCCTTTGATTCTCCTTCTCCATCGCTGTCTCTATGGGGATAATGACTCATCACTTACTCTTCCTGCTGTTTGCCCTGTTCTTGTCAAGGACAGCATTATTCACCCAGATGTTAAATTCCACCCTTCCCTGCACCCTCACATGATGAAACCTGTCTACCTCACTAAGATCTCTAAATACGACCCCTCCTATCCAGTCCTCTGTTGTTAACTTAAGTCAGGCCCTCATCTGCCATCTGAACCACTGTAATAGTCTCCAAATAGGAATTGCTCCCTTAGCTTTACCCATGTGGCCACCATTTTGATCTTTCCAAGGGAAGATTGTATTATATTCCTCGACCGTAACTTATGGCTCTTTAAGGACCCCTTCACCTTCAGCACAAAATCCAACATCTTGGTCATCTGGGCGGCACCCATCCCTCCACCTCATCTCCCAATATCTCTAGCACAGGCACCAAATTTGGGCTAATGCCACATGGACTGTGATGCTGAGTGCCCCATGCTCATTGTGCTTACATGCTTTTTACAGAAGGTAGTCCCTCTGCTGTGAAGACTCCATTCTCCCTTATCTACTTGGCAGAGTCTTTCTTCAATCTGCAGCTCATGAGAGGTTTTCTTCTTTACAAAGCTTTTCCTGAACAAGCCAAGCAGGATCTGTTATCTCTTTCTCTGAGCCAGCCCAGTTCCTAGCAGTACTTTTATTATTACACTCAGTGGGTCTGTAAAACAATTATTTGTTTCCATGTCTCTTTTTTCTAATAGACACTGAACTTCTTGAAGGATGGAACAGTATGTTATTTGTCTTTGTTTATCCAGCTAATATCTCATACTATAAGTTGATGATCAATAATTTCTTATAGGTGGATGGATAGGTGGGTGGATGGATAGATGGATGGTTGCTTCTACCCTCATGCCCTTTAGTTCTGATAATCACAGCTTTATCTTCAGTAACAAGATTCTTTTTCTTTCTTTTCCCCCCTCAACAGGTGTTCTTCTTTATCATCCATCCCTCAACACCTGAACCCCACCAACCTTTCTCTGAATAGTCTTCTATTCAATAGACTCCACTCAAATGAGTTACTCCTTTCATAACACTTCGTATTTAGTTGTACTAAAAAAAAAAGCTTTCAACACTTTTAATTGTAATTATTAGTTTAAATACCTATATCCTTCCCTTAGACTTTACATTCCTTAAGACAGCATCTCAAATTTCTTCCTCATATCTTTATTCCCAGCAGAGGCTAGCACAAGGTAGGTGATAGTACAAGATAGTAGCTGCTTGCTGAATTAATTCATAAAGGTGTGCCTGAATGTATGAAATGAAATAATGTATTTGAGAGTTCTTTGAAACTGGAAAGCCCAAGACAAATGTTAGATATTGTTATCATCTTGATCACGCCCACGAATCATATCCTTTCCTCTGCTCCTTACTTCTTTCTACCTAGACAGCCCACAGACCCTCATCTAAATTATCACTTCACACAGATTTCCTTGCTCCCACTCAGAATGCATTTTGACATTAAACCAAACCCCTCAGCACTTGGATAAGATCTAGAATATAAAGAGGCTTGAAAAACAGAATCAACTCTCTTGTGATTTAGTACCAGCCTTAAAACGCTAGTAAATGATAACCATAGTCTGAAAATTAAGATTGCCAGATCATTTTAGGTACCATTTTTTTGGCTAATGGCAGTATGTTTGTCCTAAATTTGTGCCTGTTTCTTTTTTTTTTTTTTTTATCAATTCCATTTTTTATTATTTAGGTTCTTTCCAACTTTTTTTTTTTTTTTGCTATTACAAACAATATTTTTGTGAACACTCATATATGTGTCTCCTTGTGGACATGTGCAAGAGTCTCTTTAGGGTGATATCAAATAAGGACAAGATTGAGACTACTGTTACTAGAAATAGAACCTGCAACTTACTGAGAGTTGCAAAATGTAACTTCTTTTTTTTTTTTTATTCTTATGTTAATCCCCATACCTTACATCATTAGTTCTAGATGAAGTGTTCCATGATTCATTGTTTGTGCATAACACCCAGTGCTCCATGCAGAACGTGCCCTCCTCAATACCCACCACCAGGCTAACCCATCCTCCCACACCCTCCCCTCTAGAACCCTCAGTTTGTTTTTCAGAGTCCATCGTCTCTCATGGTTCGTCCACCCCTCCGATTTCCCCCGCTTCATTCTTCCCCTCCCGCTACCTTCTTCTTCTCCTTTTTTTTTTTCTTAACATATATTGTGCCTGTTTCTTATACAGAGAGAATTAGTTTATTAGTTAGGGAACAAAAGTATTAAACATGCAACAGAAGAAATTATATATATATAAATGATAAGAACAAATACTTGATACAAAAATTTCAACTTCTTCCCAGGAAATTCCAGGATATTTTATGAATGACCTTGCAATCACTTCATCCACCTTGAAGAAGGGACCTTCTCCAGTGTGAAAGGCAGTAGCCTCTTTGTATTTCAAAATCACCCCACTGCCTATTAGGGCAAGAGGTGAAAAATACCTTAAAGTCTGGGGAAGATTGGAATAAGAAAGAAGGTAATTTTCATGGATATAGAATACGGAATGAGCAGAGTTGACATCTCCACTTATATAAGAAGTGCTATGAGATCACTGATGACTGGGAGGGGCAGGACCTCTGCTAATCCTCATCTGAAAGACGTCAAGCAGAGTACATTTTCCCATGATACCATTCTGACATTTGGGGTCAATCCTTTCTCCAAGTGAAAAAAAGTCACTTGCATAAATGCGACTTCAGTAGCACCTTGACAGTCCCTGGAAATCATCCAAATGAGTGCCAATTAAATGTGGTGAAGTCACCTTGTTAGACATTTATGGTGCAGGGCTGCTCCAAGATGTCTTTGTGGTGGGGTGCACTACTCATAGTTGAGTGCTGGTGAGAAGTATGTGAGTGATGCTCCCATCACAGAACAAGCAGCATGGTCTAAGAACATGGCTTCTGAGACAAACACAATATGGCTTTATTCTCAACCTGTCATTTTGGAAGTTGAGTTACTTAGCTTTTTTGAGTCTTGGTTTCCTCATCTATGAAATGGGGATGATCATACCTTCCTCATACAGTTTTTGCAAGGATTAAATGAGATAGGGCTGTTTTAAATACCTGATGATTATTATGTGGGGTTTTTTTTTTTTTTTGCTTCCTCTATCTCTCCCATCCTATCCCCCATTAACATCTCATACCAAACTCTGGGGTTTTTTTTTTAGGACTTGCCTTTGAAAATTGTGCATGATCACTGACGCTATTTTTTCCCCCATGGATTTTGCACATCAGTAAGGAAAATGAAAGTGAAATCATTTCTCAGTTTCCTTCACACTAATGTTCAGTTATCCAGAGGGTGTCATATCACCAAATGTCAGTAAAAATAATAATATATAATGCATAATATATAGTATGTAATATATAATATATGATTTCATCTATCTATCTCCTGGCTTTTTAATGATAGCAAATTTGTCAGCTTCATTTTTTAACTGCATTTTCCAAATGTCCAAAATATCATCTTTTGCTCCTCTTCTGAAGAAATCATCTCCTCTCCATGTGACTATGAAATTTTTAAAAGGACCATACCTCCCCCCCACCCCACCCAAATCATACTCCTTTCTATGTGCTATTCTACAGAATAAGAATTCCCAGGGGTTACTTTCAAAACTTACATGTGCTGATGAATCTCATTAAACATGTTCTCCTTCCTCTAGAAAGATATCTACATCTATGGTGATAATCTTCAGATAACATTTATAAGATAGGAAGCATTTATATGAAATTTACCTCTGGAGAATTGGGTCCCTACGTTCCCCATTCCTCTCTTAGATGAGGCTGTTATAAGACCACATCAGAGGTATCACACATGGCCTCATGGGTCACTGCAAGGCCTTGGCTTTTTCTCTGAGGGAAATGGGAAGTGAGTGGTGAGTTTTGAGCACATGAGAGACCTAATCTGACTTAGTTGTGCTGATGGCGCTTTCATCACTATATCTGAATAGATTGTAGTAGAGCAAAGGCAGAAAAGAGAGGAGAGCAGTTGAGAAGGAGATGGTGGTGATTTGGACCAGGACGGTAGCAGGAGAGATGGTGATATGTCCAGATTCTGGTCACATTTTGAAAGTCGAACCAAAAAGCTGTCCCAGTAGGCTGGAAGTGTAGTGTGAGATGAAGAAAGCAGTCAAGGATGATTATAAGGTTCTTAGCCTGAGCAAATGGATAGATGGAGTTGCCATCAGCTGAGAGAGGGAAGGGTGTCAGAACAGCTGGTTCAGGGTGGTAGATGAGGGCTCTAGTTTGAGACATGTTAAGCTTGAGCTGTCTATTAGACATCCAAGTGGAGAAGGCAAACAGGCAATTAGATATGCAATTCTGGACTACAGGAGAGAGGTCTGGTCTGGTGATAGAAGACCCTTACTATGTGCCCCTTAATATTTGTAAGAGGCTTAGAGCAATATCAGATTCCTAGTAAGAAAGTAAGCAACGGTCATCATTAATATAATTCCTTTAACCATGTCATTCAAATTGTCCAATATAACTACTGCCTACTATATGTATTTATATTCTGAACTAACAATTAAATAAATTTACACAGTAATCCTTTCTTACTTTTCAGGTTTATCACTGCCTTGTCCCCATGCTACCCTTTGATGGGAAATTCCCCATTTTTCAAGTGCATTTTGTGGGGAGGGCATTAAAGTTCAAAATAAAGATTAAAACAACACTATGTGTGCTATAGTCAGTATAATTCTGGACAATGTCCTCTGAGCACAAAATGTTTGGCAGTAGGAGAAGTCATATAGAATGATGGTTAAGATAGCTGATTCTAGCATTGAAATTAACTCATATTCTAACACATCACTTTGAATAAGTTTCTAATGTCTCACTTCTCCAATTCTCCATCTGTAAAATTGAGATCAGTGGAATTATGGAGAATATTAAATGGGGTAATAGATATAAAGTGCTTAGCACAATACCAGATACAAGTAAGTTCTTATAATTTTCAGCTATTATGATGATAAGCAACTTTACTTTGTGTTTTCAGTTGTAACTAAGACTAAAATCTCTCCTATGGCTTTTCATTTACCATAGACTTTTCATTGAATACCTATTTCAATATATCACTTAAAACTTACAAGACTTAGTCTCAAGGCATTAGGCCAAAGGAAAGAAAAAGACATTAAGAGCAGAAATAGGAGTCTGATCCAACATGTTATTGGCACCTTCATCCCCTGCTTGTCTCCCCACCCACCCCCAGTAGCTTGCCCGTATTGGTAATTAAACTGAAGGAACTGACTCAAAAGAAACACACTAAACTTCCCTCTTCTCTCTTATGTTATTTTAATTGTGTATATTTTGTTTTTAAGCATGGTTCTTTGGGGGAAAACACAATGTGTCTACTATAGAAAAACACATATTCTTTTAGGCAAGTAATTTTAGAAGCAAAAGACGGTCTCCAGGGTAAGAAGATGGAAAAGGAGTGGTATTAGCAGAAGATGGCACAGAACGAATGCACATTTTATAGTGTAAAAGAAAGATATTTTAGCCTCCCTGCCTAAAACAACACTGTGCACTATCAGTTATGCTGAATTGTTGAATAGAATAAAACAGAACCAGCTACAATATGACTGCTTAGAGTGAAAGTCAATAGTCAACTCCTAGGGAGCATCTCGCACTCATGACACACAGAGGCTTAATTGGTCCTCCTATGGTTTGGAAGAGAGGCCTTGAAAATACTTCTGACTTCTTTGAAGCAAATTTATAGACATATAACAGTGCTTTAATCCTTGCATCCTGGAATTGCCAAGGTAATAGAATATCAGTGGATAAAAGCCTAGTAAGACAATGATCATCTGATATTCCAACTCTGTGCCAGGCCAATTTGGGATTTCAATCATTTCCATTCTCTGCACCCTGAACTCCCTTCACACAATGTCTAAAGGGTGTATTTTTCCTTCACATTTTTTTCCATATTGTCTCCTGATTTCTTTCTTTCTCTCTCTTTCTTCCTTCCTTCCTTTTTCTTTCTTTCTTTCTTTCTTTCTTTTCTTTCTTTCTTTCTCTTTCTTTCTTTCTTTCTCTTCTTCTCTTTCTTTCTTTCCTTCCTTTCTTTTTCTTTCTTTCTTTCTTTCTTTCTTTCTTTCTTTCTTTCTTTCTTTCTTTCTTTCTTTCTTTCTTTCTTTCTTTTCTTTCTTCTTTCTCCTCTATATGTCTGAATCTCTACCATGGTATTTTTGGGGTTAACTTCATGCATCCCTTTTTACTTGTTATGATCTAAATTTCTTGAGATCATCTACTCTTGCTCTGGACTCTGCTTCACTCTCTGTAGATGGTGCTTCTCTTATACACCTCTCTTTTCCTGTTCATTTACATAGTCTTACATCATAAAACAGTGCTATTCTTACTATGATCTCTAAAGAAATGAGAAGACATCCATAAAAATTATCATGAAATGATAAATTCTATTTAAAAACTAGGCATGCCAGAACACAAATATCTGTAGGAGTGTTGCCCCTTTTTGAAAAGTTGCAGTGATATTCACAAATGATGATATATCCCAAAATGACACTGGAATTAATTTTGGAACCGCTTTACGATCTTCACAAGAAAATCACCATATTACCTTACCTTAGCTTCATATTTTACCCAGATTAGTATTACTCACCTAATTCACCAGACTGATGCCAAATTCCCTTTGATAGCTTCCAGAGTTCATAGCCTTCCCACTTCTATGAAGGATTTTCAAAAGGAACATATCCTGAAGACAAGTCTGAAGGAGAATTACAAAATTGTTTTTGAGTAATGGAAGCATAATTAAAATGTCTTAGTTCCCAAGTACTTTAGAAGGGAAAACTCCCTTTTAGGTAAGGGTAAATTCCCTTATTTCTGGTAACACATTGCATTTACTATTTTATAGTTACATCATAAGAGCCAACTCAAAAGTTCTGTTACTTTAATTATGTTTCAGTACACAGTGCACTTAGAACTTTTAATCTGTATATATGGAAAATACACTCTTGATAATAACAGTGTGTCTGTCTTATTGTCTCTAGGACTATACTTGATAAAAAGGAACTACTAGAGTTTGCTCAACTTGGCTGTTACTTGGAATATGATCTCTTTGGGACCGAACTCCTTCATTACCAATTCAACCCGGATATCGACATGCCCAATGATAATAAAAGAATTAGAAGGTAAATATGATGAAATCTCTGAGAGCATTCCCTTTTACCAGCCCTTTTTGATTCATATCTAGGCGGGTATTAGCAAAGATTCAGAACACAGTATGCAGGCGGAACGAGAAACTTTCAGAAAAAAAGTATCAGTGCTGTTGCAGGCAGAAAATCTCTATATATTATTTCAAGAAGCAAATGAGTCATCCTAAGTAGGCAAAAGCTTAGCAGAGCCTTAGAAGTTCAGTGCAGATGGGCAGCTGACAAGAAACAGATAATACTTAACCCCTGCCATGACAATAAGAGAACAAAGATGTTTTCCTCTTTTTATCCTTAATCAAGTAAGCTGTTTCTTTCCCATGTTGCCCACACTGAAGCCCTCACCTCCTACAATGAATTTCTGAAATGCTTTATAAAAAATATTCACTACGGAGATGATTGAAACTTAAATGCTGTAAGTCGAATGTCTAAAGATGAAACATCATAGAAGATCTAACCCCTCAAAACTGTCTAAGCGAGTAATTGTACGAGTCATTCTCTGCAACCAAGTGGAAAATTTTTGGAGTCAAGGGTGGATGGCTACCGGTTTGTTTTGGTTATGTGGTGATGTGAACCCTGAATGCACCAAGTTAGGGAATCTGGGAGGAGAAACAGATTTGGGATTCACAAGGATGCCTGGCTTGGGAGCATCTAAGAGTTGCTATCCAGTGAAGCCATGGATAAGGGCATGAAGCTCAGGGCAGAGATCTGGACTCAGACATAAATGTGGGCATCTTCGGTCTGTATGTCATGGTTGGCAGCATGGGAATGAATGAGATCACTCAGAGAAGAGAATGAGGACAGAACCCTGGGGAACACTGATATTTAAGGAATGGACTCAGGAAGAGTCACTCAAGGACAGATTGAAAAGTTTTCAAAGTGAGAAGAATATCAGGGAAACGTGTTGTGGTGGGAGTCGGTGTGGGAGAATGCTTAAAGCAGAAGGGCTTGGACACCTGAGAGGTGGCAGGCATCAAGTGAGGTAAAGGCTGAAAGTGTCCACTGGATTTCATAGGCTGGAGATTCTCTTGCACAGTCAGGAAGTACAGTCTCCATAGACAAGGCTTGAGGAGTAAGGAGGGGGTAAGGAAGAGGAGAGAGAATGTGGAGGGTACTCTTTCAAGAAGCTTGGTAGTAAAGGGAAGCAGGGGTGTAGGGCCAAAGCAAGAAGCCACGGCAGGATCAAGGGAAGGTTTTGTTAAGAGTTGAGCAATGTTTATGTGCCTGAGAGCAAAAGCAGAGAGACAGAGACAGAGGCAGAGACAAATCCCAGGAAGCAGTACTCATTCTACAGCGCTGTTATGGAATGTATATGAAATAAAGTATGCAGAGTTTTTATGTGAGTATCTGGTGCAGGATATGAAAATAGTCAATCGATGCTAACTTAAAGCAATCTGCAGAGAGGAGCTACAGAACAAGGCTTTAAGGAGACTAACAGATGGAATCTGGGAAGCAAACAGAAAGTCGGTTGAAAGGGTAAGGCAAGCAATGGGGTGAATGCAGAGAGATGTCGTGGCAAGAACAGGAAACTGAGGACATATGGCCACCCATGTTCGGTAGTGTCCCTGTGAAGTAGACTTGGTTATCTTCTGAGAAGGAAGGAACAGATTCAGGGCAGGACCTCATAGAAGAGGAGGGAGGCTGGGAATGGATGCTGAGGGAATGTGAGAGACACTGATGGGACGTGTCGTGTATGAGACCCACGTGAGGCTCAAGGTCATGACTGCATGACTGCACAGTGGCACCAATGCACATGATGTGGTGATTATTTCCACCCAAAATGTTGTGTATTTTGGCAGTAAGACCAAGGAAGCTTTGAGGAGAAGCAGAAAATGTCAACAGAGAGAGGGTTGGGATTCTGTCTTTGAAAACATGGCTGACAACTGGGGGAACAGGGGTGGGGTTGAGTGAGGGTCATGAGGTCTAAGATGGAGGAAAGAAGGTATAGAGAAAAATGGGAAGATAAAGGAATAATATAGCAGAGGTGAATAACCGGAAGCTTGAGTGAAGTGGGAGAATGTACACAGAAGGAGGTGAGTGAAAAGGTAGTAGGATGTAACTTGGGGTCAGAGTGGGCAACTGAAGATCGAGATTTCAGAGAGGAAGTAGTCTTCCGTGATGACAAGGCCCAGAAAGTGGTTATGGGTGTAGAAAACCATTTGGAATACAAGTAAAGAAAACTGACCTACAGAAGGGATGTCCAGAAACTGAGGCTCAAGCAGCAATAGTAGGACATATACACACTCGGGAGTTGAGGGAAAGATCTAGAGCCGGTGGCCACAGTTGGGACAGCCCTCAGCTCTTACCCTGGGCAGTCAACCTTTACATCTGTGTGCCTTCTGCTGTCCCTGTGTATGGTCACTCCTCCTTGATGGTTCGAGTTTAATATCCTCAGGGAGAGCTAGCTGATCCATGTAACTCTAGCTATGTCAATATGGAGATGCTCAGCCGTATGTGAGCAAATTGATCTGACCAGTGAAGCTAGGTCTTTTAAAAATTTTTTTACACCACTGAAATCAATTCTTTGATACACTGATTTATTGTTTCTTTTTTGTTTGTTCATTTTGTGTTATGATTTTAACTTACGTGCCCTAGGAGCACCATTCAGTAGAGGCAAACACGTGTCCCTATGGCCCCTGTGCCATACTCAGAGGTGAATATTCTCTGGAATTTAAAGTCGGTGGTTTGGTAGGGCTTTCTCATCTTTCATGATCTCAAAACCATGGTTTCCTGAGGAATGCCCTCAATACACGTTTTATAACTCATCTTAGAAATAGGAAGTTTGCTTTTAGGACCTGCTTCCTTTTCCTAAGCCCCTCTGTGGCAGTGAGCTGTATCTTTTGTATCTTTAGAAGGAATCCTATGCCATCCATGAGGCTCCTGGACCTTGAATAAGAGAGAGGGGGTCTGCAGAGGGGTCTGGGAAGGAAATATGGGCGGGGAGGGACAACCGACACCTCATCTCATATTCCTTCTTAGCAACTTTTGGCTATTAATTCAAGAACAAGAATTTCATTCTGATCAGCTTTCCTTGAACCAAATGTAAACATTCCAGATGTATTTCTATACATCAAAATATATATGTAATATATGTGTGTTTATGTATGTCTATGTATGTATATATACTTAACTGTCCTTAAATGAAAATCATGCATTAGGTCACTTGACTTAAGTCCAGCTCACGGTAATTACTGAATGACCTTTCGGGAGGGGGTGTGCTCCGGTACCCCCCTGCCCTCCCTCCTTTGGGCACCTGATTTTCATCATCCATTGGCAGGCCTTTTCTGAGCCTTAGTCATCTTACAGCTCTGAACTGCAAGAACATAGAAGCACGCTTCTGCCTACCTCTGGTTTTCAGCACCAGAAATTCTGTGTCTAACACCTGTTTTCAATCTTATGCTCCATTTCTCAAATCTTATTATATCTCTGCCTTTTCACACTTTGTAGTCTCTCTCTAATATTTGTTTGCAAAACACTAACTCATTTGTATTTCTATAATTACTGTCATATTTGTCTTTTCATCTACAGTGGTTCCTTCCTTCTGCCGGCATCTCTGGAACTACTGTTCTTCCATACAATGGCAGGGCACGAGAGAGGAGCTTTTATTCTAAGAGTGGCCAAGCTAGGGCGCCTGGGTGGCTCAGTCGGTTGGCTGTCTGCCTTCGGCTCAGGTCATGATCGCGCAGTCCTGGGATCCATATCCCATATCGGGCTCCCTGCTCAACAGGAGTCTGCTTCTCCCTCTCCCTCTGCCCGTCCCCTCTGCTCATGCTCTCTCTCTCTCTCAAATAAATAAATCTTAAAAAAAAAAAAAACTCTTTAAAAAAAAAAGAGTGGCCAAGTTATATCTTGATAGTCAGGAGATAATTATGTTTGCAGCACCATGGCAGTATCTTTCTCATGAGAGAACTAGTCTCCACATGCTCGACTTAATGAGTTCTAAGGGTTCTCCTTTTTCAATGAGTATCTTATCCATTATACTCTTTCCTTACTACTTCACAATTCGATAACTTTGGGTTTCAGGGTATGGCACGAGGTCACATATGGGAATTTGTTTATCCATCTGTAATAACATGACATCATTTTTTTTTTTTTTTTACTCAGACAAGGAAAAGAGACAAAAACTTTGGGAAATGCTCAGGAAATATAAGGGGGGAGGTGTACCCTAAAATTTCTGGGAATGTGATACTCCTTTTCATTTGGTGATCAAGGTTTGTTAAACTAAGTTCCAGCAATGCATATGCATTCTGTCAAATCTTCCTCTTTTTTCATAAATGATGACATAACTCACTTAGAGCATTCCCTTAAGGAGAGTCTGTTCCAAAAGTAACGTCAGATCAGAGCTTTTGGACACTATACAAATTTTAAAGAGGTAAATATCCACGGCGGCACAAACAGAAGTCCGAGTACTTACAGGACACACGTGGGTACATGTGACATGAACACAGATTTCTAGACAAAAAGGCTCAGGGTGGCTTTTCTCTGGCACTTGCTTTCCTTTGATCTACAAACACAAGATCTCATCTTCAATTATAATTTTATTTTAAAACGTGTGTTCTCGGACGGCAAGGCTTTGTGCTTGAGGTTTTTGTGCGGTGGCCCACAATGTGCTTATTTTAGTCATTATTAAATATGACTCATGCACTGGATGGCAAGAAATGTCACAGAAGCAAAAAGGATACCTTTTAAATAATTAGCCCTTGGAAGAAGGTGCTGTCCAACCATCTAGATTCATTTGGGAATCCGGAGACTGACAAGACTGTGTAGAGAATGCCAGAGAAAAGCATTGTCTCCAAGTTGCACCTCCTGCCATCAGCGACTGGTGGAAGTCACGACGGACAGTGCCCAGAGTCCAGACACACACAGATGGTAGCTGTCAGGAGGTGACTCACACTGTAGGTTACAGCATTTAACAAAGCAAAGAGGATTAGATGTTTAGGCAGAAGTTGGAAAGCCATTCTGTAGGCAACTGGCTATAAATTTAAAGGAACAGCTCAATATTTATAACAATCTTGTTGAGATAGAAGGAAGATAGAGTCAATTGTTGTTGGTTGATTTAATCCAATGCTCCAAGACGACTCCTAAGTCAAAATTCCCATAGACTTCGAAGGGACCAGTGCTCAAAATACAGAGGTACCTTTGCTGACCTTTTTAAAATGACCATCTAGCTGATCATATGCCCTTCACTTTCAAACCAACAGATTTTACTCTCAGAATGTTTTACTTGTACGAAGATTCCTTTTGCTTCCCTATTTTAATCACAAATTGCCATTCATTGTACTTGCTAGAAGAAAGGAAAGAGAGAGAGACAGAGAAAGACAGAGAGAGAGAGAATGGGATCTGGAAAATGGGTCCACTGGGAGAGGTATTTTAGAGCAGAGAGCTGGATACAAATCCAGAACAAAGTTACTTTGGGAAATGCCAAAGCGGCTGTTCATTCAGACTGCCTATTAGAAGCTGTTTTTAATGCAGCATTTCAGGCATTGTCGTAAATACCACAGGCTAGAAATTTCTGTGTGCATGGAATAAGGATCAGGTTCCTACTAGGATGCAATACTATCTTTATCA
Source organism: Leptonychotes weddellii (assembly GCF_054177405.1). Taxonomy (NCBI): domain Eukaryota; kingdom Metazoa; phylum Chordata; class Mammalia; order Carnivora; family Phocidae; genus Leptonychotes; species Leptonychotes weddellii. Next base: position 49,522,486 of record NC_138373.1, read on the forward strand.
TCACCACGCAATATTAAGGGCCTCCCACTACACGTGCCATAGCGGAAGGCAGTATGAGTAAAACGTTTAAAATGCCCTGATAATTTTAAATGTGAGACCAATGCCATATAATGAGTCAACATTTTTCACAGAGTGCGTCTTCTGGTGGATGAGGGCTATGAAGATCGAATTCTGATGGCGCACGACATACATACAAAGCATCGGCTAATGAAATATGGAGGTCACGGCTATTCTCATATACTTACCAACATTGTGCCTAAAATGTTGCTTAGAGGTATCACTGAGAATGCACTTGATAAGATACTAATAGAGAACCCTAAGCGATGGCTAACTTTCAAATAGGATGGTTGTTTATGAATTCACACCTTGAGCCTAAAGCTTGCAAAGAACATTTTCCAGTGATTTCAAACCCACTGTGAGATATTAATCAGACCTCTCTGTAGGACTAATGGTGGGTCATTTCCTTTTTATGAGAATTAGAACAGTTTTGCCTTCTCAGAAACCACTATTACCTCTGTACCTTTAGGAAATTACTGACCTAATTGAGCCCTATTGTTTTGCCTTCACAAAATAAATACAGAAATATCTATTTCCAAACAGTGATTTACAGTCTGTATCCCCTTAGTGGAGTTTTGTTTTGTTTTGTTTTCTTAATCTATCAGCTGCACTACTTGAGAAAATTTAAAGTGTTTCTAGTTAAATTACCCCCTTCTGGAGCAATCTAATGTTTCTTGTAATATTGATGATCCTACTAATTATCCTGCTGTTCTTTAATTAATGCTTAATGAATAATACGGTACTTTAAAATAGCTTCAGCAGCAAGGGAAGTTAAATTTTGAGGCTTTTTTTTTTCCCCCAAAGGATACTGTAATACAATTACCAATTCACAATGGTAAAGAGATTGTGTAAGCTTAATTATATGCTGTCTACTTTATCTATATTTACTGATAATAAATCAGTTTTGTTGCCTGTGGCTTCCCAGTATCCATTTTTGCTGTAAAACTTTGTTGTTTTAAAAAATTTGTATAAGGGAGCATGAACACATAATAGTAATTTATAAAAATTCAATCATAAAAGTCAAAATATATTACATAATATAGTTTAATGAATCATTACATTTATAATAACAAAGGCCACAGTTTAATTAATAATATATAATGCAAAAAAAGAGAAATGTTTGCCTTATCTATATTCCCTTTATTTCCTTTACCTTTTGTTTTTCCTTGGGCCTAAACAGAGAAAATAATGCTTAGTTATCTGAAGAAAAGGTCAGATCTATTAGAAATGACATTCTGATTCTAGAGCCTACTCTTCAAAAGGTACCCTGCCCTGATGTTTGGTGTAAATAAAGCCTTTTTGAAACCCATAGAAGATGTGCACTGCTGTTTACAAATTAATTTTTTGGTTGATTCCTCATTATGCTATTTGTTACCTCCCCCCCCCAAAAATCTCCAAACCCTTGCTACCAATTCATCTTTGATAAGTATATATTGTTAAACAGAAATAAATCCATTGCAACTCCTTTATGAGTTATCCAACATATTAGAAAGGCCAAACAGAATTAGTCACTATTCTTGATGAATGGGCTAAGTGTTTTTAATCATAAAAATCATGACAGTTACTCAGACCAAGGCATTTAAACCAAGCCAACAGCACCTTCAGATGGGAACACCATGCGTAACTCTTTTGGAAAGTTAGGGTCTTCTAAATACAAGATATTTCCATGGATCAAAGATGATCAAGCTTTCTGTGTATTAGAACACAAAGTACCCAAGAGGAACAAGCCAGGAGAACAAACTAATTCCTTTAAATGAAAAAATGCAAATGTCCTTCACCAGTAAAACAAGCAGATTTTTAAATCCCCATTTTTCAAATCTACTTGTTCAAAGAGTCTTCAAAGGCAACTGAGAGGGGGGACAGATTTTTCATTGTAATAGTGGAAGTTGTCTCATAGTTAGGATCTATCAACATGCATTTTTAATCCTTTTCTTAGATTAAAGAGATGGCTTTTGGCAGTGTATTTTAACCAGAGGGAAATGATTTGCACTACTCTCAGCATCTACTTTCCTGTCAGCTTTAATCCACCTGAGAAAAAAGAAAAAAATGGATAATTCAAATGCATATAATTCATAAACATTGCAAAAGAGAGCCACTTTGTTTCTGCAGTCCTAATATTAACAGTCTGCCACAGAATGCAGTGCAAGTATTGATTGGCATATGGTAATAAAGAAGCCACAGGCTTAATTTAGAGACCTGTGATGTATAGGGCATTTTAACCTAATAAAATTTAATTTTCTGGGTAACTCTTAAAAGAGAAGTCACTTAAATTATCTTGCTATTCCATACACTTTTGTAATCCAAAATATATTTCCAAAATAAGTCAAATAATTTGTGCGTGTTTGTATGTATCCAAAATAAGTCAAATAATTTGTGCGTGTTTGTGTGTATATATACACATACTTTTTTTTAATTAAATTTTTGAGGCTCTACAGCCACTGTGCCTATGGTCTGAAGCCATGTCTATATTATATTTGATTTAACATAGGTGTGTGTGTGTGTGCACACAAATACACGTATATGTAGCAGGTATTTGTATAAAATATATACACTTTGTTGTCTTATTGGTTATATGTGAAATTGTTCATTTTGAAATAACCTCGGGCCACAACTCATAGTAACTATTTGAAGGCCTTACTTAGGGTCCCCTTGGTGACTCATGCAGTAGCTCAAATTAAACCATTGTGCATTGGGTTATGAATAATCTTTTGTTCCAAAGAAGGCAAAAGCCTCAGTCTGATTTAACACCAAAGAATAAATTTCTCTGACTTTCTAAGTAAATCTAAATGCATTCTATTGACAAAATGGACACACGGGGGATTTTCTAAATACCATACATAATTACACATTTTCACACTTAGAGGGTAATCCTATGATACAATTTCGATCTCTACTTTTAAAAGACTATCACCAGAAAAGAGAGAAAAGAAAACTCGTAAGAAAAAGAAAATGTGAAAATGATCATAGGCTTGGGAATTCCCTCAAATCCAGAAAATTCCAGGTTAAGGCTTGAAGTTGAATCATTCCCAGGACTAGCTCTAAAGTTAACAAAAGTACAAGGCAAACAATTTCTTTGGGGACAAGCAGCATTATTTCAATCAGACCTTCTCCTGCAGGGTAAAATCATCCTCCCCACACTATGAATGGACTCCAAGTATCATAATAAGCAGGTGAACTCACAAGAACCAAAGCTGACATATGGATAAAAGCAGCAAGATCACAGTACACCAAAGTATCATATATACTGGAGAAATAATTCAGTGTCTTAGATTTTTTATAAAAATTTGTGATCTATATAGGACTTCATTCACATGGACACTAACGATAAGGAGGAGTATTTGCTTTGGCGGTAGTGAATAACACATCTGCTTATCTTGCTTTTAATTTTTTTTTTTTTTTTTTTTTACATAATGTTTCTGAGTATACAGATGTGAGTCAGGTAGCATTTGAATTCCCCACATATACACAATCGAGGTGCCCTGCAACCGGCATCCCCTGGGATCCTTGAGTCACTGACGTTAGCCATCCGAATCCAGTGTCCAAACTCAGAATAATAAGCTTAGTTTCTGCGTTATCAGTCAGCGTAAATAATAAATCCAGAAAACGTGCTGTATTTGTTGTTATTTCCTCCGTGGGCTTTCCCGCCATCTAATTTGATGTACACTTCGTCTCCTGGCTCCAAATGAAGAACAACGCTGTTGCTGGCGTAGTCGTAATTCTGATCAGCGTCTTGGGCGATGGCGCTGGCTCGCACCTGTGTGAAACAAACAAGAATTAGGACCTGTAGGAGACAACTCCCGGGTTGTCCTTGCTGCCATGCACACAGCATCAGAAGCCGACCTGTGCCGTGGCACAGAATTCGGCATGGGCGTTGGAGCTCCAGGAGGATATCTTTCTAAGAGTCTCAACCGCGTTGCTGGAAAGGAGGAGCAGAAAGATTACAAGGTGCTATGGCGAGGGTTGGTCCAGCAGCCTTCTCCTACTGTGTGCTGTAAACAGCGCGCACCACGCTATCCCCTTCCTAAATCAGCACATTTTCTCATTCCTTGACTCTCTAGGCCTGATCACTTCTTGAAATGGAAATAAGGGTAATTTTTGTGCATTTCAATTTAAGCCAATTAGCAATATTCTAAGCAGCTGTTTACGAGGACAGAGGTTCAATCCGAACTTCAGCTGGTCCCCACGCTTATTAGAAAATGGAGATCCTTGGCAGTTGAGACTCAGAGAAATAACACGACTCCAACTCTACTATATAGGGAGAAAAAGAAAAAGAAGAAAGCCTTTTGATTTGGGGCTTTCAAAATCTAATACAGGTAAAGCTTTTTTTTTTTTTTTTGCCAGAAACCCCCGTTTAAAATGTCACCTAAGTTTGCAGGGTTCATTTTGTTATTTGTGTCTTTTTATTACTTACCTGTGATGTGTACACTTAAATAAATTATTTAATTTTGACATATCTAAAAGTTATAGTAGGAACTAAGCTTTGAGGCCTCTAAAATTTCTAAAATTTTTTAATGATGTGATTGAATACCCTTTTCCATTTAGGTGATTCTGAAAATGTGTGGTTTGCTTTGAGGATGGAAGTTGCCTATAATCCACTTGTGTTGAGCCTGTGATCTCATTAGTGGGTTGATAGACATTTGCAAACAGTCAATTTACCTATCATTTCAAGTAATATGGACATTCTGTCACATCCTCAACTCAAATTAGGCTTCAGATTCATTTAGCTATATTTTGATTCTGCCTTGGAAAAAAAATTTCAGTAGGCACACTTGTATTTGATTTATTTCAGTAAAACATCTTCTACTCTGTGGCTTGTTCCTATTCCACTATATCGGTATTTCCCCAAATAACATAGCAAGTGATTTAGTGATTTTGTAAACCTGCATTATGTAATAATGCATGGCTTGGGGTACAATATGCTGGATTTTATCACTTGGCAAAATGAGGGAAATGAGACATAAGTCAAGAATTTCCATGCATTTCTTTCAAAACTTAAATGATAGGTTTTCAAATTAAATTTTCATGTGGTATGCTCTCACATTAATGCTGAAATGTTAAAAAAGGAGAAGGCTCTTTGACACTGCTGAACTTGTAAAGTAATTTGAGTAGTATTGTAAAATTTTCTTTCTGGATATCGTATAGCAAAAGGAGAAAGGGGCTTAAAGGATTTAGAATTGCTTAACACTGTGCTGACATTAATACAGTGAATGCAATGTACCATGCAATTAGGCTCCAAAACCCTGACTCAAATGTATACACCAGTTCAATGAGGTGATCTGTTTGGACCGTTAAGTAATAATACAATTTAATGATATAATATTTCCTAGAAATTAATCATAAGTTTGTAGGAGTTGAGTGCTTTGATTCATTAATTTCATCTAGTCATTAATTCCCTGGGAAAAAAAATCTACAAGGAGGACAGCGTTGTTACGACCTCATCTTTTTTTTTTTTAAACACGTGGACTTTTAATGGGTGAGAAAAATTAGAATACAAATTAGTAATTAGCTATGTCAGTAATATATTAATTAGCAATGCATAAATATGCTTTTCAGCTATTATTAATAAGCAGACACATTTTATTTAGTGCTTTAGGTGTTTAATATATGCTCTATGGGTATTGTGCTGTAACACTGTTTTCTATATAAAGGCATTTGGGAACCAGTACTCATTAAAATCCCTTGATTTAGAGACAATAGTCTTAAATATATATATATAATGCAGTTTTTATTCTACAGGGTATAAGCAGAAAATCATGTAAATGTGACCATTTTTATTCTGTAGGTACGGCCACAAAAACCTGCAAATGCATTAGTGTGATCCCACAGACTAGAAGGCTACCCTTATGGTTTTTCACTTCCTTTGTTGTCTGATTGCTTTTTAATGAAAGTTACTCTCTTAAGATTTTAACCTATACTGTACTACGAGACTTTCCCAATTAAATAACTGCCATACTCCAGTGTACTTTGCATGATTTTAGCATGCCTGCTCACCTGATCCTACTCTAAAGGAATAATGGAACTTGAAATTTCAGGCTCTAGTAATCAGCTTGGTGACTTCCAACAATTCTCCCTTTAAGCCATCAAACTACTGAGGAAGGTAATGCATCCACCTTGGAGACTCTTTTCAGGTTCCTAAATGTACACCGATTTCAGCATTTTCTCTGGGACTATGATGCATCCTTTCCTTAGCCCGATATCCCCATTTCTGCCTAAGTGTACTCTACTATCTTTTCATATTATAAGTTAACTATTTAGATCCTGCTTGATCTGTAGTGCGTGTTTCATCGCTTTTAAAAAGATAATATTAATTTGACATTTCGTTAATCTTGCTAATGAATGAATATCAACCCACAAACTGTTGTTTCCAGCATATCTCATGTTCATTGATGCTACTATAATTAATTAATGCATTCTTAGAAAAAAACGGGGTCTTTAATTATTTTATAGTTCTAATCTCAAGCCACTTTTAGCTTTTATTATAGTGGCTTATTATAGTGGTATTACAGTGACTGTATTCACATAGCAATTTTTGAATTCAGGTTTTCTGCTAAAGGCATACGAGCACATTAAAATTATATTTCCTGTCTCTCTGTAAAGCCATCCGAGTCCAACTTTTACCTTTCATATGCACTGTCATGGGCTCTCAACAAATGGTATGATTAAATTTGTGTTGATGGTTTCATGGGGAATATGAGAACTGTGATCCTTTTAGTGGCATGTTTGTGAGAACATAGGAGCTCATGTGGCTTTAGCATTATCTTATTAAGGAGGGTTTATCATTAGAGACAATATTTATGGTAACATTTGCTAATTTAATTAATTGCTACTGATGCTCTCATAATTTCATTTTCATTGTACTTCTGTGGAATCATAAACAAAAGGTTAAGTGGTGCATCAGGTTAATTTACTGGCCTTTGATGTTTCCATCTGTGATCCTGCATTCAACACAAAGCATAAATAAAATGGTTCTCATATGGTTACGGTCCAGAGGCATTCCTCTATCCTAGAGTGAACTGCATTTTTAGTTTAATTTTTGTGCTTCTCAAATCCACTTAATTCATAGAACATTACACTGACATGGATCTCTGAGTTTCTGTTTTATGAAAAGAAATTACGTCTGCTCAGGGGGGGAAACTGCCATTCTAAGAAGTGATCAGATAAGAACATAACTGAAAATCACTGATAAACTATTTATTTAATATTAATAAAATAAACTTTATAAAATATTTCTCATTTGCAGCTGTCTACAGATCAGACTTTACAAAATAATTCTATTCTAAGGATAAAATTCCTTCACAGTAATATTTTAATAACAATTTTCCAAAATAGTCCATGCTGAAGTTGAAAATATATTGTTTGCTGCTACATATATTTTTCTGAATTACTTGTTGCACACCTTTTGAAGAAGTAACAGCTCAATAATGCCAGTGGAGAGCTTTATACATGATAAGGTCAGCTAGTTTGCCTTATTTTTTTTCCTGATCCTCAGAGAATGTGCATGCTAGGATGATACAAAGGAGCATTCTACTCTCCAAACAATGAAATAATTTTAAAAACAAAATGCACCTAGAACATGTATATAAAATGGTTTTCTTGGAATCAGTTTGATATACCTGGGCTCAGCAGTTGAGATAGCAATCTTTAAACTAATTTATATGTTTCATTCCCTGATTTTTCATGCAATTGAAATTTCCAGATATTTAAAGATGTGTTTTTATTCAGTGGCTGATAAAACTTGAATATTATTCCATCTTAATGAATACCTCTAAAAACAATCCTTCAGCCTGACAGTATTTTCCAGACCTAACCTTTGAGTCAGAAGAGAGCCAATTTGTAAATAAATGGGTGGCCTCATAGCTGTCTGCTAAGGAGCTTTTCATAAACCGTTTTGGAAAGGTGATACCATAGCTCTATCTTGGTACAGTGAGTCATGCCCTTTTTAGCCATTCGCCTATAACTATCTCACTGCTCTGTAAATAATTTTTCTTTATCTTAATATTATTTTTGTGCATAATAACTATCATAAACAACCCTGTCAGTGCCTCCTGGTGGCCATTCCCCCCCCCACTTTTTTTTTTTTTCCTTTGGTTCTACCTGTACTGTGGGGTTCTTGAGCTATTTACTTCTAAATTCCTTTAGAAATGAGGGGTGGGAGGAGGGGGGAGGGACAGGATTTTTTTTGTCCTTTCTTTCTTATACATTTAGAATATTTGTCTTTCACTTTTTGAAAAACAAAAACAAAAACAAAAAAACTGATACTGAATTGGGTCTTTGGAAGAAATCCTGCCTTAATGCTGCTTAATAGAAACCTGGGCTGTAACTGAGAAGGTCTGAATTCAAGGGGCGGGTGACCTGAGCCGAGTGGCCCTTGTTAAATCTAAGTTGGCCATTCCCTGTGCCACCCAATAGGCAAAATTAAAGCCAGAGAACTCAGCCCAGACTGCAGGCTGCGGGTCGCAAGGCCTCGCCCAGAGCGCCGCTGCTGATTCAGTGCGAGCCTCAGGTCCGATGACACTTTGCGGTAGTTACAAATATTATTTTCCTCTTCTAAGAGATCAGACACACTTTGGTCTTGCAGTGACCGTGAGAGTTCCTCAAGCAAACGGTAAAGTGGCCCCAGGATAAAACTGCAGACCCGTGGCCCTGGTGGCGGAGCTGACCAGCCCAGGAGAGCAAGTCCAAGGGGTCAGGGCTAATCTGAGGCTAGTGCACAGTCAAGGCCAAGACAACTGCCTTGTGAGAAGGCAGGGTTGGAAAGACCCTCACGCAGGCGGCCCAGGGGCCGACTCGGCCTCTCGCCCTCCTAGCCACCTGCCTGTGCGGCCTCCTACTCCAGCCAGTGGAGTCTGGGTTCTGTGTTTGGGTGCGTGTTTTGCTGAGTACACCCATGAGTCTCAACTTTCTCTTTTGTTATCAGCACTCATTACTTTTCCCCCTTCTTCTCCTTGGGCTGAAATCTAAACCGGGGTATGTGCCTTGAATTTGACGGTGTGCTTGTTTCCCGGGTCTGGGACGCCGCAGGGGCCTTGCGACCGCGAGTCCCCGGTCCCTCTTCGGCCCTGGACGCGCCACACTTGGACTCGCTCCTTCGGGTCCCTTCTTTCTCCCGCGGGCCCCTTTCTCCCCCGAGTTTGTCACCCTGGCACGCCCATTTCGGGGCTGCCCCAGCCCTCCTATTCCAGGCAAAGCCTGAGAGCGACCCCACGCCGCTGAGGATCCCACAGCCGGGGGTCGCCTCCTGCTCCGGACTCTCTGGTGCACAAGCTGTCCAGGGGACCGAGCTCCCGGCTTCCCTACCTTCGAGGGTCGCGCTCACACTCGCGCGCTCTGAGTGCAGGTCCTAGCTTGGGAACCGCCCTCTCCAGGCCTCCGGGCACCCGCTTTGGCTCAGGACCCCCGCCTCCCCAGGGAGTAACAGCCGCCCCTCAGCTCCGCTCCCGGGAGCCTGGCTGCCTTGCCCTTCCTCCGCGGGCTCCCACCCCCGTTTCCGGGGTCTCCTCCCTCTTGCCTGCACCTTCGCGCGCTCCCTCCCCGCCCACCCCGCAGCCTGCCGGCACTCACCTGGTTGTTTTTGCAGAGATCAGCCCACATGCTGGTGCCGTCCCCTCCGCGCATCAGGACGTGGTAGGTGAAGAAGTAGATGCCCGGGATGGAGCAGGTGAACTTGCCCGTGGTGGGATCGTAGTGGTTACCGAGGTTGGTAACCACGTCGTCGAACTTGAGCACCTCGTAGCCTTCGTGCTGCCGCTTGAGGCCGGCGTAGAAGGCGATCTTGGGCACCGTGCTGTAAGTGGCGGCACTGATGGCCCCGGCCGCGTTCAGGCCGGGCGCCCCGGGCGGGCCCGGCAGGCCTTGGCGGCCGGGCTCGCCCTTCTCGCCCGGAGGGCCCACGGGACCCGGCGGCCCGGGCTCACCGGGGGGCCCACGCGGGCCCGCCTTCCCCGGCCTGCCGGCCTCGCCTTTGGGGCCCTGGATGAAGGTGGGCAGGGACTGCATGAGGCCGCGGTCGGGCGTGGCGGCGGTGCTGGGCGCCTTCGTGCCCCCATAGGGGTCGCAGACCATGCGGCAGGTGCCCAGCATCTCGTAGTGCGCCGACGTGCCGGCCGAGCTCACCAGCACCGGGATGAGGATGACCAGCAGCAGCACCATCACCACCCCCAGCGCCCCGGCGGCGATCAGGCGCCTCCTGCTGCCCACCAGCCGGCTCAGCGCGGGGCGATCCTCTTGTCTGCTTTTGGACAAAATTTTGAAGGTTGGGCGGGGACCTCCTCAGAGCCGAAAACAACCCCCTGCGAACCCCAACTCCCCTGGGCGGGCGCGCGCCGACCGCTCCCCGCCTGCTCCCGCTCCTGCTCCCCCTGCTGAAGCTGCGGCTGGGGAGGGAGCTCGGACGCCAAGTGACTTGAGCTGAAGTCCCGGGCTGGGGGTGGGGGCTGGGGGAGGGGTGCGCAGGGCGCCCTCTCGCCTCCCGCGAGCCCCTTCGCACCTGTGGCTGCTGCCGGCGCCGGCGCGGCCACCCGGAGGGCAGAGCCTACCGCCGCCTCTCGTGCTGGCCCGGGCAGCTCACACTTTTATGCAGCCGCTGCCTGCGATCGACTTTTCCGTTTTTGCCGACTGCGCCAGTTCGCACCAACTTTCCGTCTGAAGTTGCCTTTTTCTGCCTCCTTCTTTTCTTCTTTCGCTTGCTCCGTTCGCCCTTCCACTGCCTTTCTCCCCCTCCTTTGCCACCACCACAACTCTAATAGACGCGCACCCCCAACGACCTGCGCTGGCCGCGCGAGCTCGGGCCAGCCGCCCCCCGGATGCGCGGAGCCGCGGCGGCGGGCACGGTCAGCTCGGCGAGGCTCCGGGCTGGAGCGGAGGAGCTAGTGAGCAGCGGCGAGCGCCTCGCGGCCGGGAGCGGAGCGAGAGAGACACTGAACGCAGAATTCTGCCTGGGTACCACCTGCCAGGAGAAGAGGAGGCTGACAAACGCGCGCCGGAGCAATTTATAGGCACCCAAGGCACAGAGGAAGGGGAGCCGCTTTGGCATCTCACTGTAGCATCTGCTCTGCTCATCCCACTCAGAGAGAGTTTGGCATTACTCTGACAATGTGGGATTTTTTTTTCCCCCAGCCTCTCTTTTTTTTTTTTCCCCCTCTGCACATGGATGAACAGTGAGATCGTGAATACTCCCTTGCTGAACCCAGGTGATGGCAGCGGTCTCGCTGGACATACCTGGGGGGAGGGAGACAGATGTGCAACAGCCTTGGGCACTCGAAGGTCACACCTAAGCCCTCTATTTCCCCAGGGCCGGCAGCGCCAGTTGGAGGGTGGAGGTGAAGGTTGAAAAGAGGGTGGCTCGGCCGACAGTATTTCTCTGCTGGCTCACCCACAATCAACCAGTGCTTCAGGTGTTTTTCGAAATGCCACTTTTAACATCAGAAGGGCCCTTTAGAATTTTCCAGATGGGTTTTTTTTTTAACCTTATGGTTTTCCTAGCCAGCCTTCTAAAATGAAGATGTTACCCAGAGAACAGTAAGGTGCGTTGAAAAGCCAAAGGACGTTTTGAATGATTATGAATGAACAGGCCCACCACATAATGGGGGGGGGGGGAGTTCTTTTAACAAATGCTGCAGATGGTGAGTATATACTCCGTCCTCTACTTACAGGATTACTGTTCTAGCTATCTATCTTGAGTTAGTGCCATTGGACCCGAAGTTGCATTTACTTGCACTACATGAATGAGATATAATCACTTGTTAAAATGTCTTTAAAAGTCTTAAGACAAACCAAGCAGCCTTTACAAAAGTACTGGGGCAAGATCTTTTCCTAAGATATGCAAAGTGTCCTCTAGGCTTCACAGCACATTTCCCGCATGTACATTGAAGCATGGGGCAAAAAGGGAAAAAAAAAACCATGAGAAAGAAGAGCCCCATTTACAGTGGGAGAGCAGGAGAAGGAGAAGCCTGGTTTGGTAATATTAATGTAAAAAACCCCAGAGTAGATATTAGGCAAGTTATCTCACTAACAAATACATAAACACAAGAACAGCTTTAAATAAACAAGTGGAATTGATTTGTAAATCATACTTTTGCATTCAGGAGCAATGGATGTCAATCAAACGCGGATGACATTTGCTTGTCAATATGGGGATGATGGCTGGGAAGATGGTGACTTATTACATCAGGGTGAGAATCTGAAATGAGAAGCAAGAACAAATAAGACTACAGCAAGCAAACAATAACATCCCGGGGTGACGATCCGAGGCCTGGGATCCTGTGTGGGGCCTCCACAGCACAAGCATTTCCTTGTCTGTTCATTCTGCCTAACTTCCAGGCCATGCCAATTTAGTTCTTTCTTTCCTTCTTCTCTGTTTCAAAACGAAATAAGGTCAAATGAGCTGGCAGAAGAAAACCAAGATTTACTGATTCATTTAAGAGAAATGTCAGCAGTTCTTTTAGGTCTTTCCAGGTAGAATCAAGAGTGAGGCCCAGGTCTCCGTATTTTCTCTCCCTCTGGCTGCAACTGGACGAGAATCCTCCCCACTCCTCAAACCTTTACCTTTTAGGGTAGTGGTTTCAGAAATGTGTGTCTATGTCTTGGTTCACAGGAGGTACCTTATTTTCCTCTGTTTGAGCGGCAGACACATAGAAAGTTCTCCCCCGGCCACAATACCTATTTTCCTAACACACCATGTGGGTTGCTTCTCAAAAGTCACCTTTCTTTTGGGGGACAAAATAGTAAAGGGTGGGAACGGCTGTGAATGTTAATGTATTAATCAAACTCTTTTCCAATGCACCAAGTTATCAAAATTCATAAGACCTCCTCATTGCTACAGAGAGTCCAGTGGGGGATAAAAGGGGCATTTTTAAAAGGTAGAGTTGAATAAATAAATTCTCATTGAAAACCTCAAGATATACTTCCATTGAGGACTGCTCATCTTAACAGAGGAAGCCAGTGAGGATACCATGAAATGGTAGAGCCGGAATGAATGCTAGAAAGCTCTTCCGTACCTGCTCACTTTCGCGGACGGTAAGTGTGAGACACAGCTCTGAGCAGGAGAAAGGCTGCCCAGTGTGTATCCTGTTACACTCTCCTCTACACTGCAATCTCAGAGCTCTGGGACCGGCCCTAGTAATGGAGGCGTTTCTCTTTCCACCATCTCTAATGCCAAAGCACAGCTTGGTTTTGCAAGCGAGGGCACCAACATCTTAAAGGTCTGCTGAGATTTGGAAAAGTGCTCTGTCGGCATCATGCACGATGCAGGCAACATTTCCCAGGTCACATGGCTGACCCGTTTTTCCACTGAGTGCACAAACCCGGGTGGCGCATGGACAGTTGGCTGTTGAGTGAAGTCAGTTTACATTATCGATCTCCCTTTTCTCTAAAGGTGTCCCACCACGTGCTTTGGGAGAAATTTTTGTTGTTGTTCAGGGATGGCTGGGTAGTAGATGAACTAACGGCTGGTGGCTGCCACTTTCCACTGCTTGAATTTCTCAGAAGGTTCTCTGGAAAGTTACTCACGCTTCAGCCCTTATTCTGACAGTTTGAATAAGCCATCTGATATGGCATATTACTCATCATCTCTATATGTATATAATAATAGAAAATGTGTCAATTAAAAAAAAATATTTGATTCTCTTCAGCCCTCATCAGAGAAGCAAGTTTTCTCTCAAAGTTGATATTAATCTTGGAAGCAAGCCCTGGGATCTAATTTTCCCAATCGTGTCTCGAGAAAACACAAGGCTCTATGTTCCCATTTCCTTCGGCACCTGGGCCGTCGTGACCATTCAGATCATGAAGTCCAATACAGAAACCCGGGATCTGGGTTGGATTATGACCCAGTAATTTTTATCTCCCTGCCTCATTTCTGTCTCTTTCGGAGAATCGTGCAGATCCGAAGCCACACGACTCCCACGCAGACCCGCACCGCCATCCATTAATCTTTATTGAGCGCCCACTGACAGCACAGCCTTACACTGGGCTCTTACTAGGCAAACAAATCTTTAGTCATGAGAATGATTTCCAAATCCAGCAGTACTTAACCAGAAATAGCATTTATAAGAGGAAAATAACATGAGTTAACAAACCCAAGGACTATCTACAGAAATAGAGATAAAAAGAGTAAAAAAAAAAAAAAAAAAAAAAATCAGACTGGGATCAGCTATTTACCTTTGGTTCCTGGATCTCTAAATTATATTTCAGAACATACACACCTTTGACTGAAGAGTTATAGATTTCTAGCCAGAAAGGGTCTCCCTGGAGTAATGTAGGGAAGTAGTATATCCTTATGGCTTTGGAATCAGATGGGTCTTAATTTGGATCCTGGTTTCCTCATTTAGTTGCTATGAAAGTTATTTAACCTCCCTGAGGCTTAATTCCCTTTTCTCTAAAACGGGAATAACACGAATACCTAACACTAATGTTGTGAAGACTGAGTGAGTTAATGCATACAATTATAATGATACCCAACTCAAAACCAGAGCCCAATAAATGTCAATTTCCATGTTCATTTGTTGTAGGACTGCTGAGTAGTGCGTGGGCATATGGGCTGGATGGTCGAACACAGGCTTAGTAGTAGTAAAGGAAGCTAAAGGGTCAGACTTAAGACAAATGACATCAAATGGATACTAAATGTCATAGATTTAGACAAAATTAGAACACCCAAGTTCCCCAGGAGAGTTGCCTGTGTGTACTATTGTATAATATAAAACAAAGTAAGACAAAACTAACACAAGGATCACTTCACCCTTCTCCAAAGTAAGAGAAAAAAAAAAGTTTTATAGCAAGATAATTTTAATTCACTGCAGTTTGACAGACCAAGATTTTGGATTTACAACCTAGTAGGAAGCATTAAAATGTGTTTTCCCCTGCTCTGGGAAGTTCCCCAAGTCAACAAGTTGCAAGTGTATTTAAAAATCATTGATAGTTACTCAGGAACTATTCCTGCGGGTGATGATCCTCAAGAAAAAGTGAACATACAAGAGAGGGCTGCTTTGAGTTAGCCAGAAGAGCAATCACTCTGAAGGACACCTAAGTCATAAGCACATACAGTAGGGAATTTTCAACGAAAAACTCCATGGAAGATAGTGAGTTGGAAAGTTAGCTTGGCAAGTCTATTGTCAGAAAATTATTGAATAGCCAGAAGGAGAGATGGTAATCAGCACTTTACCTAAGGCTTGGTTACAACGTATGGCTTCAAGTTGGTCTCAAATTCTTGCCATATCAATCAAGACAAGGATGGAATCTCTAGGATGGATATGATATTTTATACTTGCTTTCCATGGGTGGAATGTTCAGTCCCTAAGACCCTATTTGATGTAGAACTGAAGGAAAAGTTACCAAGAACGAAGTCTAAGGGGGTCAGCCAGTCTTCCCAAGGGACGGTCATGATACCTCAGCCATACAAGGAAGATGGGTGAATTCAAGAAACTAAACACAGCTGCCATTAGACCACAGGGAATTTCAGGCAGAAAATACATCATAGGAACACAGCTATGCAGCACACAGCCCGACCAGGCAGGCAGCGGCAAAAACTGGCGTAGTCTTATTGTTTTGTTTCTTTCGTTTTGTTTTAAAATTCTAAAGCATCATGAATCCTGAGAGGACTTACAGAGAACAGCCGACAGAGCCAGATCTTGCCAAGAGCAGCCGATCTTCTAGAATATCCCACAATCTGGCTCTGAGAGAAAGTGGGCTCGAGTTGATATGAATATCAAGGGAAGGTGCATTGGCCCCACTCCTACATGAGTGTGACCCCAGAGCAACTCACCTTTAATATGAACAATCTGTCCTGTGAATAAATACTGCATTCCTTGGGTATTTGTATGTGAATAGACATAACAGCTTTTCCCTAATTCAGGCAACCTCTTGGGAAAAGTCTTAAACCGTATAAAAATAGGTACAATTTGAAACCATAATCCTAAAAATAAATTGCCGAGGTAGTTTAGATCTGTAATAAGCTGGAGGGGAAAAAAATGAGGGAGTTGTATGTTGAATATAAGTAGTTGTATATTTCAGTGTTTCCAACTGAAAGTAGTTGTAACCATTCATAATTTATTTTTTTAAAGATTTATTTATTTACTTGAGAGATAGAGACAGCGAGTGAGCATGTGTGGGGAGGGGCAGAGGGAAAGGGAGAGAATGACAAGCAGACTCCCCCCATGAGCGTGGAGCTCCAATGTGGAGGCTCAATCTCAGGACCCCAAGATCATGACCTGAGCCAAAATCCAGAGTCGGTTGCTTAACTGGCTGAGCCTCCCAGGCGCCCTGTACCAATTCATAACTTTATTAATTACTTTATCTTTGGCTCTGGAAAGTGGAAAAAGCCAGTAAAAGCTGGTGCTACGTAGTACGTAGATGAGGGTTTGGTGTGTTTTTCTTTTGCCCGGAGAGTCCAAGATACAAGGAGCAATCTTCCCACTCATCAATATCTGCAAAGGTTCTCTGGCTTCACTCAGGCTTCTAAGACTCATCAGCACATGGAAATATTCCGAACGTGAGCTGCTCCACAGATGCTTATCATTCTGGGTCTTTTAGCCTTTTACTGTCTGCTGCTGTCTTGTTTGGACTATTCCAGCAGGCTAGCAACTTCACAGGGGCAGGAGCAGAGGCAAAATGGTTCATTTTATTACCAATGGCTGCTTTTGTAAAAGAAAGTTCAAAACTGTTTGCTAAATTGAGGATTCCCTGAGCATGTCTATTATGCGGTAGCTGCCATCATGCATTTATAGATGTATGTGTATATATCTGCAATCACATACAGATGATCTCTTTACATTTACTCTTCAGGGTTTGTTTTTGCGGGTGGGCAGAAGGTCTCAGGAGTTGGATATTGAGAGCCAGAAGTGGACTACCCACGATGGATTCTCTTAGTGAAAGCCCCATAACATGATTCCAGCACCCCAGTACACATGAACATTTGTTCTAGCATTACATAGACCACTGAAAGGCCCTCTTTGCTCATTTCCCCCAGGGCTGAGGGTGGCATGGGCTTTTTTTTTTTTTTTTACAGAAGGCCTTGAATAGAAAAAAGAAAAAAAGGAGCTAATGAAAAGGAATTTTAGGCATGTGGTTCTCAGATATAATCATGCATTAGGTCTAAACTACATAATTAACTTTTCCTTCAGAAATTCAGAACAAGCTCAGAGGGCCCTAATGTAATGTTTTATCCAGTGTTTGACTGTACTAGTTAGAATGAATTCTCTGGATAAGTCACTTCTATTATCTTCTCATTAATGTGTTCAATGTAATTCAATTGAACGGAGTTAAAACCCACAAGAACTGGGCTCCGCTGTCCATTTCCTCCTCCTGAAGCCTCTCCCATCACCAGCCAGCCTCACGCTCGCATCTGCAGTGATCTGCCTTCAGCACCTGCTCAGTGCGTCCCCACTCTGCCCAGAAACAGTAACTTCCTCATCGTTCGCATGGCAGGAAAGTCCAACTACTTAAGCTCGGAGTGCCAGCCTCTTCAGAAATTGCCACAAGGCCTCTTTGCCTTCCCAGCCTTGATTTTCATACCTGGCCCCCTCGTTATCCATTCTCTGGTTATTGGTTCATCACACCGGAAGTGGTCATTAATCTCGCAGGAAGTGGTCTTGTCATTTCCCACTTTGTCCTTGTCTTCTCCTCTACCCTGGCCACCAACTTCCTCCCTCTCCTCTTTCCTCCTCCCGGTATTATCCCTTTTTCAAACTCCCTGCCCCCCAGCTCCAAGGCCACCTCCTCCTTCATCCCTCCCCCTACTGGCTCCCACCCCGCATCCCCTCACTTGCCCCCTGCCTCTCTGGTGCCTCCAGAGCCTTGGCATGTCCTTCTCTCACTGTGCTTCCCTCCTGCTGCTTTGTTGGGGGGTGGGGTAGAACTTGTCCCCTCTCTTGTGACTGAGAGGAATGCCAGGACTTTTCATCTTTAGGCCCTACCCCACCCACAGGCCCTAAAGACATATTGACTGGGGGCTAAATGGGTTGTTTGTCGATTGGAATTGTTAAATTGGGATTTGACAGCATAGCTTTCAAAAGAACTTTGTAAGATTTAAGAAATCTGGATGTAGTGAATAAGACTGTACTGGAAATTAGATATTTCTAAGGACCAGACTTCTGTAAAAGACACAAAACCCTTCCACTGCCAAAAATGTTAGATTAAGAACCAGATTAGTATCAAATCTTGATAAAAGAAGGGAAAAAAGAGCTGAGAAATAACCTGTACAAGAATCAGAGTTAGAAATGGATTAGGGCTGGGGCACCTGGGTGGCACAGTCAGTTAAGGGTCTGACTCTTGATTTCGGCTCAGGTCCTGATCTCAGGGTCCTGAGATCTAGCCTGACATCTAGCTCTGTGCTCAGTGGGGAGTCTGCTTCTCTCTCTCTCTCTCTCTCTCTCTCTCTCGCCCTCTGCTCATTCCCCACCCCCACACCCCCCACAAATAAATAAATCTTTAAAAAAAAAATGCACTGGGGCCTTAGATGTCATACCTAATGTGTGTTCATCTCCCAGAAGGGATACTTGCAGACCTGGTTCTAATAGTTGAAACCAGCGATTAGATTTGTTTACTGTATTTTCAAAATGCCTCATACCATGCTCCCCGTGATGGGGAGCAAAAATTCACCTGTGATTACTGAAAAAGAACATGAATTCCTCAGGGATTCTGGCCCAAAAGGATGGCCATATGAAGCACCCAAACTATAGGTCCCAGTGGATCTCCTCTGGGGTTCTTCCCTTCATTTCTTTAGGATTCATGGGAAGGTTTCTGCCTATCCTCTAACTACCGTCAAGAAATGGGGGTGCCTGGGTGGCTCAGTCGTTAAGTGTCTGCCTTCAGGTCAGGTCACGGTCCCAGGGTCCTGCGATCGAGCCCCGCATCGGGCTCCCTGCTCAGCGGGAAGCCTGCTTCTCCCTCTCCCACTCCCCCTGCTTGTGTTCCCTCTCTTGCTGTGTCTCTCTGTCAAATAAATAAATAAAATCTTTAAAAAAAAATAGAAATGGAGGCCATATATTTCTTCTAAAATACAGAATGATCACTTTAATTCTTTTAAACTTCACCGAGTTCCAAAGAAGTATTTGACATTTCTAACAAGAAAAACACAAAATAGCTCCTGAAAAATCAAAACAAGAGAACTACAGCAAGGTGACAGAAAGAAAGGCTGGGGACTAGGGAGAAAGAATTGCACAGAAGTGTTACATCAAGGACGGTGACTGCTATATAGAAAATAGAATACTTCTGGGTTCCCCAATAGCCAAGGCAAAAAGGGAAACATCGTGGGTTATCTTCATTTTATGATTTATTAAGAGAAGCAAGTCAACATTCAGGAGAATGAGGTTTTTTTTATTATCAAATTCTAAGCGTTTATTGAGAGGTATGAAACTGTATCATGAATAACAGTCAAAGACAGCTTCCCAGAAAATGAAGAAATGTTCCCCAGTGAGAAACAGAAGCAGCCCAAATCTAATTCAGCTTACCAACCCTAGTACATCTTGAAATTCATTCAAAGAAAGCTGACATGCTGAACAAGCAGCAAACGGTACTCCCAGAAAATACACAATTAGCAAGAGCAGAATGAATAGGAGGAAGAGCAGAGGGTGCAGTTTAAACCAGAAGGGGTGACGACTCATTTTCAAATAAAAATCAGAAGTCTAGTAAATGCTATCATCAGAGTGACGAAGCTCGGGGGGAAAACAAATGCAAATAAATTCCACATTTCTGTTTCTTTTTAGTATGTAATTTGAGGAGATCAAATGTGACTAGCTACAGAAAAAAAGAAAAGAGGTTAAACCATTTGGCAGATCTGTTCCCAAGGCATGCCTACAATATTTTGACCCGTGAATTACTACAGATATGAAAGCGTTACTACTTATATTATAAAAACACAACCATGAGCAGATAGGGAGTTAACTAAATCACACCTAAGTGTTCAATTTTGAAAACAAAATGATTGCATATACTGTCTGATAACAATATTCATAAACACCAGGAACTAGTCATATAAAAGACTGCCAACCCTATGCACCCCTGTGAACTGCAAGCGTGAACTACTTACCGCAAATACAAAAATCACTTTTCTCCCTTCGTGTTGAATTGGTTACTTATAATTAATAAGAGTATTTATGTCAACCCTAGCAATTCCTTAATGAAGCCTGTACTAAGCCATTGGATATTTACTCACAATCTCTAAAATACAGATGCGTGTATGCAAGGTAACAGCACCTCAGTACTCCCGACACAGATGATGAATTTTCTGAAGATTTTTGAGCATGCAGAATAGTAGGAATTTTAATGGTTTTCAGCTCCTCTTAGATCTACACGCAGATATAGAAATATGTATTGTGAAATGCAAATGAACTTGAAATGGGTTCAGGGGATGGTAATGCCATCCCCATGAGGGGCGAATTCATACCCAGGACCAGAAACCACTCAAAAGGTAACAGTCTCCCATCAGCAAAAGATAAAAGGCACACTGCTCTTACAAAGCGATAAACGGTACATAATACAAAGGGGGGAGATAAATACTCTTTCATGACACAAAAGGGAACGGAGCCAGGGAGATAAAAAATGCAAGAATAAAAAAAAAATGCAAGAATAAATATAGGTGGTTTAAACTAGTAAAGGGGAATCTGAATGAGAGAGGAAAATGACTTGCTGATTTTCTTTCTTTGAGGGTGTTACAGACCGGCTTTCTCTGAACAACTCAAGCTTCAAATATGGCAGCACGTTTTAGTTCAGCATTTACGGTTCATCATGGTCACGGACAGATTTTGAAGCAATGTGAGCCTATCTAAAGAATTGGAATCCCTTTGAAATGACAATTACGCTATTATCAGTGCAATTGTAAATAAACAACAGGGAGGAAAGAGAGGAACATTGAAGAATCACCATACAGGTGTCTGCCATTTCCTCTGACCAACTCCAAATCCATGGACGTCCTTAGGGCTCTGGTGGCATGATAAACCGTGCTCCTTCATATTCATCAGGACTTGATGGATGTGCGCTACGAACGGATAGCTGGGAGTAGAGCAACTCCAAATTAAAATCTTCACTGTTTTGTTGGCCTGGAGATTCATTTTTTGCTGTCATCCACTCAATATACTCCTCCCTTTGTTTTCTGATTATTAATTTTGGAATCATTAGTGATTTAATTTTTTATCCACAACTGCAATTATTTTGATGATTCATTTGTGTAATATTTTTTCATTGAAAGTAAGAGACAGTTCAATCTCAACTGAGTTCTCTGAAATGAAGTGGCCTCTTTATGGTAGACAGCGTATTTTAAAGGGACTTGAAGTCTTTGTGTGGAATTTAACTGCAATCATAGAGCTCAGTGTCACAGGATGATTGAGGCATATGTACGCTGACTTAAATAAAATGTACAAGATTCAAGTTGGAAAACTCTTTTTGGGTAAACTATTCATGAAAGTGGAAAATTACAGGATTTTCCTAACAGAAGTGTGGGCTTCGGCAAGATGTCATTATAGTTGATCTTGGCAATCAGAACTGGTTAAAGTAAATGAGGTGGTTGCTTGGGAAGGGAGGGCCATAGGTTTGAGGGTTTCTTGTGTATTTTGTATAATTTGTCAGAGTGATGAAGCAGCAAAAGAATAAAAATATTTATTAAGGTTGGGAAAGGATGGGGCAAAGAATTCAGTGAAACTAGCCTCCTGATCAGTTCCCAGATTATTCAGCTTTGTATAGAACAGGTTCCTATTGGGGGATGAGATATATTTTTAACAAAACATACCTTATTCCCTTTTATTTCTCCCATAGCATCTATATCAACACCTGTGCACAAACAAGCCCTCAGTAAATATTTGTCAAAATAGGTAAAGGAACCCAACATGCTTGCTGCTTTCATCCTACAAAAAGTAAAGATCGAAGCATACCCAAGGCTTACTGTGCAGTGGAAGGTTCTGGATCAACCACTAAAGAGATACTTCATTTATCCGTAACAGTGCCCTGATCGAGGTGGTGGCTTCACTCACAGTGACTCCTTATCCTTTGGTACCATCGAGAAGACATCAGGGTGGACGTCATGTGGCCATTTTGTCCTTTAGCGCCCTGTTGCCGTATCTTTCTCAGTTTCATCTGGCCGAGTAGACTCTTGTCTCAAAATGGGCCACTCAGCTTCTCTTTCCTGATTTTTGAGATACAGCATAGAAAAACGTAGAAATTGATAGCTCCGTAGAGGAAAGGCCCACAAAAGCCTACTGTCCAAGTCCTTGGAGCTGCCCTTGGTTCTTTCAACTGTCCTTCTGGTCCTGTGGGATATTTGGTATTTCCCAGTAAGACCCACCACCACCTTCCTATCCCATTTTTTAAACCTTATTCTACCAATAGTGGGTTTATGTTGCTTACACTGGAGAGAACCTTAATAAATACAACAGGTTGGGCTTTAAGGAAAGGTTAAGCTTTCTTCTATACCAGTGCTGTCCAGTACAACATTCTGTGATAAAAGAGATGTTCTATCTACGTGCTGTCTAATAGGGTGGTCACTAGTTACATGTGGCTACTGAGCACTTGAAATGTGGCTAGTGCTGGAGAAACTGAATTTTTAACTGTATTTAATTTTAATTGAGTTAAGTTTAAATAACCACAGGTGACTAGTGGCTAGGTATTGGATGAGGCAGCATGATGAGGATGATGGAACCCTTTTCCTCTGTTTATGGATAGAACCGGAGAAACTGGACTTAAAGTGAAGTAAGGAGGCTAAGCATTGGCTGTAAGCAAAACATGAGAAAAAGATGATGAAGGAAGGTTTCTGGAACTCTAAGGCATGCTCAGAAGTGGCCATCAGAACAGAATGATGGATAAGGCTGCTGTAGCAAAGTACCACAGATTGGGGCGCTTAAACAACAGAAATTTTTTGCCTCACTGTTCTGGAGGCTGGAAGTCCAAGATGAGCGTGTTGGCAAGATGGTTTCTTCTGAGGCCTCTCTTTTTGGCTTATAGATAGATGGCTGTCTTCTTGCTGTATCCTCACATGGTCTTCCCTCATGCACCTGTCTGTTTCCTAATCTCTTTCTCATAAGGACACCAGTCATATTGCTTTAGGGTCCATCCCAATGACCTCATTTTACCTTAATTACCTCTTTAAATACCCTGTCTCCAAATACCACCATATTCTGAGGTAGTTGGGAGTTAGACTTTAAAGTACAAATTTTGGGAGGACACAGTCCTACCCGTACCTAATGGTCTTGGTGTGGACATGGCTGAGAGACAAAGGCGTGATGAAAATCCCAACGGCTCGCCTGGCCAGGAGCTAGCCATCCCTTGAGCCTGGAGACCTGCTCAGCATTTCCAATCCAAGTTTGACAGCATTTTCTGCCTTTTAATTGCAGCAGCAGATGAACTATGGATATGGGCATAACTCTACTCCAGGTAACCATTTCCAGGGAGTTTAATGAGTATGACTTATTTCATGTAACTCACAGATTTGAATGCTGATTTTGACTCAGTGGATTCTTCCTTTAAAATGATCCCCTGGCCTCCAGCCGGTCCCACTTCTCATTCATTCTACTTACTGAGTTTAGATTCTTCTTCCCAAGAGACCATGTTCATTGTTCCTACTGTTTCCTGGAATCTTCAAAGGACTCTCAGCCTAGTTGTTTCAAGATAAATCCCAAATTCCTAACCTCAAGCTAAGTGTAATTTATCACCTCACTACACCCTGCGGATGACTCTGATTTCTAGTACTCCTAAAAAAGCTCCCCTGAGTCCCCCAGATTTCCTCACTTCACGCTGACATATCTCATACACACTCCATGCCCAACCCCTTGCTCTGTTACCCCACCTGGAATGTCTTCAAAGGCCTTAATATTCATTAAAATAAAACTTGTATTCAAATTTTACATCTTTGTTAATGTCTTCCCTGTCTAAAGCAGTGTTCTATCCATCAAAACTCTCTAACCCTGCTTTGATTTTCCTGATGGTGCTATTAGGCGCCTAGGTGTGTCTCCTCACCCCAAGTCCATATGCTGAAGTCCTAACCAGGGCTCAGTCTCAGGACCTCAGAACATGACTGTATTTGGAGATAGGATCTTTATAGATGTGATTCAGTTGAAATGAGGTCACTCAGGTGGGCCCTAGCCAAATGTGACTGGTGTCCTTATAAGAGATTAAGACAGAGTAAAGACCAAGTGAAGACACAGAGAGAAGTCAGCCATCTGCAAGGCCAGGAGAGAAGCCTGGGATCGATCCTACCCTCACGGCTCTCAGAAGAAACCAGCCTCGCCAACACCTTGAACTCAGATTTCCAGCCTCTAGAAGTGTCAGACAATTAACTTGTTTTCAAAGCCACTTGGACTGTGGTACTTCATAATGACAGCCCTAGCAGACCCACACAGGTGTATACACCATCACCTTTTGTTGTTGTTGTTGTTGTCGTCGATTTCTCCCCACTAGAAAGTCAAGTTCATAAGGGCAGAAACTTAATTTTGTTCACTGCTATATCTCCATATCTAGAGCAGCGCCTGATGTATAGTAGGTGTTTAATGCATGGAGTTTGGAATACCAGGCCATGTGCTTGGCTCCACCCATCTCTGCCTAACTCTGTGGTTTAGCAAAGAAAGCCCGTTTAACTGCGATAAAACACTGCCTCCCCCAACCCAGCCTTTATTGGTAATAAAGGCAGCACTTGTGTCTCTTCTGGCTTTATATTATTTCTCAGTGGGTTTAGAATTTGGACAAGGAGGGGGCAGCTAGTTACTAGTACCCTCACTCCCTAATGACCCGCAGTATCTCGTAAATGGCAGGTACCCAGTAAATATTTCATCCCAAAATGTCCTATTTGCATGTTGCCCGACAATTTCCATATGTGCATATTTCGCTTCCCGGCTTCTAGAGGGCAGGAGTTGTCTTCAATGGCAGCAAGTCTGCGCTTTTGTAGGGGTGGCTCCATAAATCGTTAATGGATGGATGATGATCCTGCACACAGTGTGGGGCTCTGCGGAACATCAGTGCAGCTCCCAGCAACTCCCCTTCGCTCTTTCTCTCACTTCCCCAGCTTTCATTTCACTTCCACTATGTACAGAACACAGAGGTGAAAGTCAGTGTGTCCTGTGAGTCTCCCTCCTCCGCCGCTTGGCCACAGATGGACACGGTGCCACTAACACGACTTCTCCCAGGAACATGGATTGAGACTGAGACTCAAAGACAGACTCCGCTGGCTGCAACACTTATATTTTGTATACTTAGGTGACGGAAGGAGGGTGACTGGTGCTCTTGTGGCCCAGAGAAGGAAAGGCAGTTCACACAGAAAGTGAAGGAGTTTGTAGTCCCGGAGAAAAAAGCCACGACAGGGAGCCCTGAGGGCTTTCCAGGAGCTTCCTAAAGCCAGCTTCCATTTCCACCCTTCATTTCCATGGCACCTCTGTGTCCCCTGTCATCAATGCCCCCTTGTTTGCTTCAGCTGGTTTGAGTTTGTTTCTGTTGTTTGCAAAACAAAACACACAAAGAAAATGAAACAAATAAAAAAAACCCCAAACCATGAACTCATTCACGCCTGTGACCGTTTTTGGAAAGAAAGAGGGGTCTTTCCCTTCAGGAAAAGAGGCATAAAAATCCCTGGCCATATTTCTACCTTTCAAATCTCCCACTGAAGCCCATTTACTTTGGGGTAAGTGAGGAGCTGTCACTGGATAACATACCTCGTTGGACCGCATTTCTTTGCAATTCTTTCCAAATAGAAGAAAGTACACCTGTGCTCCAAAATCTACCAGGAACACTCAGTGTTTTTAAATCTCTCTTCTTCTAAATTGCCTCATCAATTCTCGCTGCTTTCAGGATCACCTTTCTCAACTATCCCAGCTGAGATTAACTCAGGTGGTTACCCTAACAGTTCCAAGATGTGAAATCTTAAATGCTAAACAAAGATCTTTGTGGGAAGAAGGGCGATCTTTCTTTTTTCTTTGTTTCCCCCTTGTGTTTACAGCTATGCTGTTCAAGAGAAAAAGGTGAGGGAGGAGGGGATCCTTGCATATGAAATGAAATCCAGATCTGGCCGAAAGGACCCAATTGTTGGAATCATCTTCAAGGATCACACTCATCTTCATTTGTATCTTATTGATAACCAGTTAGGAGGCTGCTGCAATTGATCAGGTCAGAGGGCAGCTTCGGCCAGGTGGCCTCAGAGGAAATGGGAATAAGTGCTCGGGGAGGACTCAGTGAGAACAAGACCCCGGGAGCAGAAAAGGAACAAACAGATCACAGACACAGAAATAAAACCTAACAAACAAGGATAAAATAAATGCAGGGGGATGGGATAGTGCTCTGTGGGCTCCTGTAGGTGAAGCAGTCAGGAAGGACTTCCCTGAGGAGGTAACCTGTAAACTGAGAGCCGGAAAACCAGGGAAGGAAAAAAGAATCCAGGCTGAGGAAACACTAAGCAAAAGCCCCTCCAATGTGAACCAGATTGACATGCTCTAGAACCATAAGGAAGGTCACTGTGGCTGGAACAGAGTGAAGCCAGGGGCAGGGGAGGTCAGAGATGCAGAAAGGGGGCAGCTCCTCATAGTATCTGGTAATGTGCAGCCATTTGAGGGGTCTTTTATTTTAATGTTTATATAGGATTTGTCCTTAAAAAAAAAAAATCAGTAGCCTTTTTTTTTTTTTTCTAGAGCGGTTTTCGGTTTACCGAAACATAGAGCACAAAGCACAGAGTTCCTCCGTAGCCCCCACCCCCACCACATACAGTTTCTCCTATAATTAACATCTTTGCATTAGTGTGGTGCATTTGCTACCAACTATTAACTAAAGTCCACAGTTTACTTTAGGGTTCACTCTTTCATTCAAGGGGCCTCAACGTAGGCAGGGGAATGGAATGGACACGGTCTGATTTACAATTCTGGAAGACTCAGCTTCACAAAGCTGTTGTTTTGGTTGAATTTTTTCTTTCCCCCAAATTCCTATGTTGAAATTCTAGCCCCTAGTGCCTCAGAAGGTGACTGTATTGGAGACAGTCTTTAAAGGGGCAGTTAAGGTAAAATGAGGTCATCAGGGTGGGTGCTAATGCAATGTAACTACCGTAGTATCCTTATAAGAAGAGGAGATTAGGATACGGACACACACAGAGGGGAGACCATGTGAGGACACAGGGAGGAGACAGCCGTCTGCAAGCCAAGGAGAGAGGCCTCAGAAGAAACAATCCTGCCCATACCGTGAGCTTGGACTTCCAGCCTCTAGAACGGTGACACGATAAATTTCTGTTGTTGAAGCCCCCTAAACCTGTGGCACTTTGTTAGGGCAGCCCACGCAAAGGAATATGGCTGTGAAGATATGCTTTATGAAAACCTGCTTGATTTCATTCAACCAAGTATTTTCCAACACTTAATACCAGAGCACCCCCTTTCTACTACTGACTACTGACCCTCCACAGACTAGCATTTTGTAGGTTGCACTTTGGGACACCCTGAACTAGAATAGAAGCGTTGTGAGGGCAGGGACTTTGTTCTCCTCACTGCGATGATATCCCCAGCACCTGCAATAGTGTCTGGAGTTCAGTACATACTTGTTTGAATAAATGACCTCAGCACATGAGTTTATGCTGTTCCATGTATATTTATCTCCTGTCCCAGTTCTACTCCAGGTTCTCTTTACAAATCTTGGTACCACCTTGCCCTCAGCTTAAAGGTGAGATTTACTTCATAGCTGTCCTTCACTTTCTATGAACAATTCATAGGGAATGGGGGGCCACACCATCCCAACCCAGGGCCTGTATTAATGCCTGTATCTTCCACAGGATTGAAAGATGTCACACACTCCCTGATGTTTCCTTTTCGTCTGAACTTTGTAATTTTTCTATTTATATTTTCTCCCATGTTAAAAAATAAAAAAAAGAAAAAACCAAGTGAAAGGGACAGCCATAAGTGAACAGATAGGAATTTTTCCTCACCATTTGAACCAGGGAAGTCTCTAGGGACACCTGGTTTTCTCCAGGTGGTATGACCAGGTAACTATATTCTCTAGAGATCTGTTTAATTGCTGAATGCTGGTACAGCAGAAATACTCTTTTCCTAGAAATCAAGTCTAGTTAGTACCAAGTGAAAATGAAAAGTGGTCATCTTTGTCCTATGGAAGTTTATGAGTACATCTGTGAAATATTTAAGAGTAACAACAACATCTATTCTGGGAATTAAATTAGGCTATTTATAGTAGTCTATGGTAGTAGAAACTACAGCAGTATCTATGGTACTAGGGTAATTTTGAAAGGAACAGGGCTCACTTCAGTAACTGAGGTAAAAGGGTGTGGATCATAAAAACACACAAACCGTGGGAAAGCAAGAGGTCTTCAAAGACTGGCTTGAATTTCCAGGATCTATGTTCTCTTGTAAACATCCATTCTTGTTTTCCTGATTTTCTCTGTAAGTGGGCTCTGTGCTCCTCTAAATCCTAAATGACCATTCCATTATGTGCTCTCAGATTCTGGGGGGACTTAGTCTTCTTTGGTTAGTTGACAACTACAGTGATTTTAATGGGCAGAGTCCCTCATAGGAGGCCACCTCAGGTCATTAAATGGACTCATGGCCAGGCTGCCCACAACCATCTCATAGGGCTCTGAAGGTTATGCCCAGGGACTGTGGGGCTGCCCATGGGCCATGTGCACACTGCCGGTCCAGAGTCCCCTCTTTCAGAAAGAACACTTGGAGTATCTGTGACCATGACAGGCTTGTCCACAATGGCTTAATTTTACATCCTGTTCACTTGAATCCCGGTTGCCACCGAGGCTCTACTTTAAGGCTCACAGTCTGCAATGGTTTATAAGGGCTGGACAGAAGCTTAAGATCACAATGATCATCTCTTTACTGGTTGTTTTCATATCTATTAACTTTATTTAATTTACTTTGCGAATTGTAATTCATTTGCCCACAGCTAGTATACGCAAAACCCAATCTTGTTTAAAAACCTCAAATATATCTTCACTTGGATGTGACATCTTGAGGGTAATTTTTCAATATATCTCTTAAGTGGTAAATAGAAGCCTGATAGCCAATATAAAATGTGACAGTAAATACACGGTTCAAACACTGCCAGGTAAATAATGTTTTAAGAAGCTGACAATGAAAACTGACGTGTCTGTTTCCCTTGCCACCTAAGTCAGGGCAAGATGTTGGCTCACGTGACGTGAGGAAAAGGCAGTTTCCAGCAACAGTGAGCTATAACCCTCTGCCCCGCCATAGCTCTTTCAACTGAAGGACACACTGTCATTACACCTCAGATAAATGCCCTCGTCCCAGTCCCTTGGCTTCATCTGAAGGTAGGTGAGGGAGGAAAGATCATCTCCTGAACAACAAGTTCTGAAGGTTCCCAAGATCATCTCAAAGAACCTAATTTATTTTCCAGCAACCTCTCATAAACCCGAGGGCTACACGGATCTCAGTAAAAATGAAAGTTACTGTACAAGCCAAAGCATTGGGATAAAAAAAAAAATTATAAAAACATTTAGTCATTAAAAAACATTAGATAGTACTTTATAGATATATAAATATCTCATAGAAAATCTTCTTGGTTATTGGAAAGGAAAGAAGTGCCAAACCTGAAAATGGCAGCTTCCACCAAATGCGTGAACAGGGAGAAAAGCTGG
Source organism: Leptonychotes weddellii (assembly GCF_054177405.1). Lineage (NCBI taxonomy): Eukaryota > Metazoa > Chordata > Mammalia > Carnivora > Phocidae > Leptonychotes > Leptonychotes weddellii. Next base: position 49,552,091 of record NC_138373.1, read on the forward strand.
TTTGTTTCTCACAGTCTTTGTGAATCCTGTTTTCACTGGGAAAAGGCTGTCCTGTTTCTCCTTTCACTACACACTTAGCAGCTCTGCAGCCAGATTTCTTTCAGAGGAATGAGGGGAGATTGGTGAGAAGCGAAGTATGGGTTTTCCAGACATTTGGTTGGCACCATGCTTTTTACAATGGGTGATACCACTTTGGATTTCCCCAGAACCCTAAATCATCTATTTAAAAAGAAAGGATGATAAAGACAGCAATCAAGTGGGTTTATTTTTCCCCCCAAAAGGATACCAATAACAAATAGTTGTTTTACATTTTACCTTGATCTTTGATAATTGAACTTCGATCTTAAATGTCCGTTTTAATTTTCTAAAAAACAGCTCATATAAACTAGGAGTCATGTTTTTGCCTCTCCCTTTCTTTCCTGTTCAGCCTGGATCCCTTTGGCACGCATTTTTGTATTTCCCTTGGCTCGCGTGGCAACATACGCTCGCTACCGTGTCTCCTCCATACTTCTGGTTGTCAGAAGCCACGTTGGTAGACAGCATCTTCGAAGATGAGCATGCTGTTAAGGGAAAGGGTTGCTGAAGGCAAAAAAGGAAGCTCCCTCTGCCGGTTGTGGGCTGCCGCTGCAGAAATAAGTGTCTGAATATCCATTACGACGCCGGCTCCTTCATCTGGCCCCGCCCTGAGAACCTTTCTCACACCTGAGGTGAAGAGCATTGGTGAATCAGGGAGCTCGGAGAGCCCGACAGACAAATGCTGGTATGGGGGCCCTCTGAGGATTCTCTCTGAGGTCTTACATGGAAAACCCGGGATCGTGGATGGAGTTAAAGTATCAGTTTTATAACTCTGCAAGGGACAGACCGCAGACCTACCCTGAAATAGCTTTTTTGGAAAAGTAACACATGGTAAGTTGCATTAATTGTGATAATCGCTTCTTACGCCTTGATAGAAACTGGCAAAGACCTTCAAAGGTCTTCTAGTCATGGCAAATTAGCACAGCTCCCCTTCTCAGCGACAGAGCCCGAGGGCGATGGCTTCGGTTTCTGCTCAGAGCCTGCGGGACTGAGCCAGGAAGCATTGGCTCAGAAAAGAGATGGGCAGGGGAGGCCCTGGATACATGGACAAGCTAGGGAATGATCTCGTCCCATTTGGGGCCAGGTGGTTGGTATTTCTTGTAAGCCCATATTTGGTTAATTTAATAGTCACGGCACATGAGGATTTGAAGAAGTTTCTCCCTTAGCATCTACTGAAGGAGAGGGTTATGCTGGTGTTAGTTTCCTTCCCTTCAAACTCAGAGGATGAGGGGAAGGTGGGGGAGGGCCAGATTTCCGACAGCGCATCTGTATTTTTCTTCTGCTATTGAACTAACCATATAACTCAAGGAGAATTTCTATTATTTAGCAAAAGCTTTCTTTTTTTCTATTATTTCCATGAAGACCTTCTGTCCTCCCTTTATTGCCCCTGTGTAAGTAAGCAGAGTCAAACTTCTTCTTTGTGCATGGAATTAGTCGACGACTTTGGGTATTTTCCATTATTTTAATCTCTCAGGAGCATCTGTGTCTTTTTTCTTCATTCACTCCTTACATATGCGAGAACCCTTTATGGAGAATGCCCTGGATATCAGGTCCTCCACCAGTGTGGGCCACTTTAATGGCCCATGGGATACAAAGGTTACTTACAGCTGAGATCTTGTGTTCCACATGTTATTTGAAGCATTTCTTAATATCTTGCTTAATCCTCACTGCAACCCTATGAGGCTGTTATCATCATCCCTGTTTTGCCCGCGAGAAACTGGAGGCCCAGCCCGATGAGGTGATTTTCTCAAAGTCACACAGCTCATAAATGGGAGAGGTAACACTTGAAACCAGGCCACCCACCTGCAGAACCTGGGTTGTTCCTGGTCTATACTTTGAACGACTAAGATTATGATGATGTGAGCAGGCAAACTGGTAAGTAAGCAAAACAATTTTCGTGCAGGATGTCAAGAGCCCTTCTTGACATATGCAAATTTTTTAGGGCAGGGATCAGCAAACCTCCTGTCATGGGTTAGGTAATGAATATGCAGGCTTGGCCTGTCCTACCGTCCCTGTTGCAACAATTCAAGTCCATTGTCAGGCAAGAAAGCAGCTGTAGACAATATGTAAACAAATGACGTGGCTGTGTTCCAATAAAACTTTATAAAAACAGTGACGGGCTGGATTTGACCCACAAGACTATAGTCTGCCAACCTCTGTGCTCTGTGTTAGGGGATTACAAGGATCAAGTACCAATGCTGCCCACAGGGAAGAGGTAGACATTTGAGTCAAGCCTTGGCTGTCAGGCAACAAAGGGGGAGAAAGGTGTGCCCAGCAGACAGAAATGTGTCTGAGAACTGGGAGCATCTGCTGGAAAGCGGATATTTGGGAAAGATGTGAAATTGTGAGTGACAAGAGGTGTATAAGACTATGGCGGAGAACATGTTTGGGAAGGAGGATCTGAGCCTCTGTTAGAAATAGTTTATGGTCAAATAACAGCTTAGTTGTGGTTTATTTTATACCTTTTTGTAGGTTTTGTTTGTTTGTTTGTTTTGCTGTGTGAACAACATGTTTCTCTTCCCCCTGATACAAGTTGGATATTTTCTTTTTAATTTGTAGCACGGAAAATGTCTTCATGTGCAATTTTGTCAGCAAAAGAGGAAGAAGAAAAATCATAGAGGGTCCACCATCTACACGAAGGTACATATGGTCCAAGACACATGGTATCCCAGAGATGCTGGACTGACATATTCTAGGAGATATTCACAAAGAAGATGAGGACAAATTTTTGTCTTTTGTGAAACCCTATGGGTATAATTTTGCCATTAGTCAAGATGGATGTTTCAGTGTTGAGACATGAGAAATCTTTGAAACACCAATGGCATAACAAGAATGCTGCAGGGAAACAAAGTTGATTCCATCCGTTTTCTTGGGCTGTAAGTCAGCTAAAGTTGCTTATGACAGCTTGCTGATGAAACATGATTTATAATGTTCACAGACACTTGTCCAAGTTATTAAGTTTATTAGAATTACCGCATAGGTCTGAAAGCTGTTGAGTATGGTGTTGGATTCTAGTCTCTAAAATCAAATGATCTTCCTGGGAGTCTATCTGGGACAGATCCTCCCAGCAGCTGTGTCTCTCTGTGGGAGAAAAAAGTGGGGGCTGGAAGATAGATCAGTTTCCCTTGAAACGTGGGTATGTTTGCTCTATGCAATCGGGGGATTCCCTTGATTTAAGATTCCCCATCTGGAAAAAATAACTTAAAGTTTCAACTGAAGCCCTGAGTTAATGAGATGATATTCCTAAATCGGGTGCCAGGCCAAGATGTAAGTTTTCCCAAAAGAGAAAACTGAAAAGTATTACATGATTTTTTAAGACCCTACCCACATCTAAGGAATAAAAGGGTATAAAAGAGAGCTATTTGGGTGCCTGAAGCCTCACTTCACCACACCCACCCAGGGGAGCAAGGTGGAGGGGCTATGCCCTGTACTTCAAGTCTAGTGGGGCTTCATCAGGACACATCCCCCTCCCCCCTGGCCGCCCTGACTAGAATGACATGGTGGGGCCCAGTGGACTGGTATCTGGCTCCTACTCCTAAAGATTGGGAAGCAGGCTGTCTGGCTGAAGGAAGGTGGCTGAGCTGGGAAGCACCCTGCCTGTGAGTCTGTCAGAGAGAAAGATCCACCAGTGTCTCTTATAGGCTGGAAATAGGTTGTGTGGGAGAGAGGTGACGGGGGATAGTCTTAATCCATTGTAAGATGGCCACATAGCAGATGAAGGGATGTGAATGGAAAGAGGGCTGAGGTGAATCCAAATTCACAGAGGGTGAGGAAAGAGCCTCAGAGACCTGCAGGAAGAGAGATTCGTTCTCCCTCAAGGGACTATGGGTGGGACAGCCCTGAAGATGTCTTCAAAGAACCCAGAGAAGCATCCACAAGAAAGTGTTCAACATCTGCCAGGCCCGAAAGCATGAAGTCAGCTTTGATAGCTCCAAATAAGAACTCTCCTACCTACCTTCCACCCTCACTTTGTGGCCCCTCCCTCCCCTCTGCTCCAATGGTGGGGTGTCAAAATGTGCACTTAGCAACACAGGGGAAAGGAGAAGATTAAAGTCAGGTAACAAAGCAGAAAACCATCATACCATCTTCCCCCAAGGCAACTTCTGGCCTCCACTGTTGGGAGAAGAAGGCCAAGTATCAACTCTGATCAGCTTTAAAGTATTGACTCTTACTGGAAACTGGACATTGGCATCACTAAATTGACATGGTGTGTTATGACCTAAGAGTGTTGAGAAGTCATGAGGTCTGCTAACACTTTCAGCCAAGGTTAGCAATTAAGGAACCTCACTAAGGAAATTTAATCAAAGGGCAAATCAAGTTGCTTTGATTTTGCATTTGTACTGGCCCTGGGCCTGGTTGCCGCCAGGTCCATTTTTTCTGCCTTCTTCCACTTTGTTCAGCATCTCAGAATTCCAAGATGGCCGTCAAATCTCCAACCACTGGTATATACACTCTGTACTATCTCCTTCCCCTGAATGGGAGTGGATTGGTCCTGTTGTAGGAGACTCTGCTTTAGCAGATGGGAGGGAGTCTCTCCTGCTGGCTTGCAAGAAGGAAGCTATCATGCTGGGAGGGCCAGATGTCTAGGGCCTGAGTGCGACTTCGAGGGGCCCCTTTAAACTCCAAAGCGGGTGAGCAAACTCAGTCCTACAACCACAGGAGATTAATTCTGTCAACAACCTGAATGAGTGTGGAAGAGGACTAGAGCCTCACATAAGACCACAGCCCCGGCCAACACCCTGATTTCAACAAGGGAGACCCCGAGTGGAAGACTCAGTTAATCCATGCCTGGACTCTCACCCAGGGAAAGGATGACATAATAAAAATGTGTTGTTTTAAGCTTCTAAGTTTATGGTAACATCTTACACAGGTATATAAAATTAACATACGAGAGGTATATTTCTGGGAAGCTGGTTGCCTAGGCTCCCATGTCAGCTGGGCTCTGGCACGGTTCAGTCAGTGGGAAGGGCTGCAGAGAGATGGAGGTGGGGGGGCAGGGTGGGCAGCAAGAAACCAGGGTGTTTTCCCAGCCTCTCTGCCATGCCTGGCCTCTGGGGTAGTCACTACATTGCCTTAGTGGTTCCAGCTGCCATCAGGTGACCAGTCAGGTTAAGAAATGTCTTTGCCCAGCCCACATTACCCCCTCTTTCTTTTCCTTTCTGATGTTAGAGATGTCAGAAACTGCTATCAGCAAGATGGAGAAGAGAAGTCGAAAAATCAAAGAGTGGGAATAGAGAAAGAGCTCATTACACCTTCCCTGCCTGCAGGCTCCAGAAATTCCACCTCTTCTCTCTGCCCCTCTTGCTCCCTGATGTTACCATTCTCTGGCTCATCTCACCGTACGTACATCACTGAGCATCTCAGCAACTCCACACTTGCTTAACACACTCTTGACCCAGGAAGGGCCTCAAAGGCCCTCTTTTGAAGAAACTCAAATGTTTTTTGATTCCTGGTTAGACCTCAAAGGCCCTCTTTTCTTAAACACACTCTTGACCCAGGAAGGGCCTCAAAGGCCCTCTTTTTAAGAAACTCAAATGTTTTTTGATTCCTGTTTAGACCCTGACTGATAAAGCATCCCATAAGTCATGTCTGTCTGTCTATCTATCCATCCATCCTTGTATATAGGTATATATATGTGTATACATATATAAATACATATGCATACGTGTGAACTTTTTTTTTTTTTTGGTAGAAGAATGAGCCAAAGCAGATTCAACAGATTACCACCAAAAGCTTTCAGGTTGGTAATAAACTTCGAAAAGAATACACATGTTTGCATTTAGTAAATCGTAAGGCTTTCACAGACAGATCTTTGATCTAACTGGGAATCCCAAGTCTAGCCTTGCCAACTAATCTATGACATCACTAATCTTTGGGCGTCTTCAGTCTTCTGTACTAGAAGTAGAGCCAATTCCAGGGACTCTGAAGAAAAATTCTACCTCCTCCTCCACCCCAACATCTTCTAATACCTTCAGTATGAACTTGCATCATTGGCCTAAATCCATAAAGCCCAGAATTTACAAGCACTGGAACCAAGGACACCCGGGGTATCCTAGTCATTCAACAACAGATTTCATCTAAAGGCAAATAAGATGTTTCAGAAACCTACTCATTTGGTTGTGCTGACAAATTTGCTATAAAGTAGAAATACTTCTTCAAAGGGGTGAATTCTCAGACCCTTAAAATTTCAACTTTCTTGCCCCTTTGATGGCATGCCATTTATGGCTTAAATTTACAAAAAAAAAAAAAAAAAGTTAAGAGGGGAAGGGACACTCAGATGCAAAGGCTCTGTGACCGAACAGAAGTGAAGTTGCTGCACCATCCCATCAGTTAACATTTGCACGTGTACTGAAAGGCCAGTCAGGGGCCTGGACTGTGGATTAGCGCTCCACATGCACTCTCAGAGGTAAAACTGTTGCATGAATGCTGACTCAATCTCTCGACCTACCCAGATGTCTCACCCATCAGTAGCCCAAAGGTAGCATCAGAGACGGAAAGAATGATTTATGCGACCTAACTCTTAATGGAGGATCAGTGTAGCCACCTCTCGCTGAGCACATCTTATTTTATACTGGCCGGCCTACCAGGATGGCTAGGGAGAATCACTAACCCCAGTGTGTCAGTCAGTTTTGCCATTACCCACCTTAGGCCATGAAGAGATGCCCATATGAGATATTTGGTTACAAATCAACGGGCAGTGCAGAGCACTTGCCTTCTGACCTTTGATTTTGAGCTCACAGTGATGCTGTGGACAGGGAAACCAACAACAAGGGGTTCACACGTGGGATAATTGTTTCTGCAGGATGCTTTTGTTGACTTTTTGACGAATTCTTGTGTCTGGAGCCAAGTTATGGTTGCAAATGATAAATGAGTGGAGTTCCGACATGAATGTTGGTTGACATTTTCGTTTACGTTAATGAGTAAGAGGAAAGTGGAACAACGGAGAAGACATATGTTGGAATTTCACTCATTTGTCAATGACATGAGTGACTTCTTTGCTGAATCAGGTAATAATTCTTGAATACTAGAATACTGCCTCCATTTTTTGTGCTACACAATGGAAGAGCTACAAACTCAACAAATGTTTAAATTTAATCTGCGGGGTTAACGTTTTCTGTGTCACTTAATCTTAAGTCTAGAAAATCAACAACACCATAAATCTAGTGCACATCTGTGGTGCTCACCAATTTCTGCGGTGTAAATTTCAGTACATAGGCCTCAAGTGTTCATCGCTAAGCTGGAAGCTTGAGAGGGCAAGATAGAACCTCATCTGCTGTGCTTAATGCTGCATCCCCAGGACTCTGTACAGTTCATGGCACATGACAGGCTCAAAGGAGACTCCCTGAAAGAATGAGTAAGTCCTCTCTGCCTTCCTTACTGTGAAATAAAGACAAAATAGAAGCTTCTCGCATTTGGGGAGTTCTTTTATTAAAATTCCTTGTTTTAAAGAGTTTCTAGTTACTCTTGGTTCCCAATTTGTGACTGAGATCTGGCGATCCCAACAGAGGCTCAAGGGTACCTTTCAAGATCTTTCCCTTCCTGGGTCAAGAACAGGGATGGTTGAAGGGAAGAAGTGAGTCTGAAGATCCAATTCACATTCCTGCTCCTTTGTTCAGTATAAATTACTGGCTGAACGAGGACTTGTGTAATGAGGAAGAGATTAGTGACCTATTCTAAACTTGCCTTCTTCTTCTCCATATTTGTATCAGTTACAGTTTTTCTTTCCCCCTTACTATCTCCATTCTGGTCCCAAGTGAATATTGCCTCCTCCAGGTGTTTTCTGAAATACCACTCTGCTAGTAAAGTCTAGTAATAAGTTACTATATATATATTTTTTCCTTAAAATACTCTATTTACTATATATGTTTACTCATTCATTTTCTGCCTCCCCCACCAGAATGTAGTTTCCATAAGGATAGGAATTTAAAAAAATTTTTTGGTGTGTTTTACTTATTGCTATGTCTCCAACTTTTCAAACAATTAATATTTGTTAACTAAATGAACAACTATATTGAGCACCTATTTGGGGCTATAAACTGCGCTAGGAGATATGTCACCACTATCCTAAGACCGTCATGATTCTTATCCTTAAAATTTATATTGTCTAGGAAGACTATTAAGCAAAAAATCACACAACTAACCAATTAATTATAAGTTTATGTACTTTAGAGGAAAAGTACAGGAGTATCACCTAATATTCAAGTTATGGAAGGCTTCAGTTAAAAGAGACTGATATTTAGGTCAAGGGCACTTGATCAACCGACAGTCAAGAAGAATAGCATCCAAAAGCTATGAGCAAGCAGGCAAGAGCTTAGGGTGCATAGTGCTGGAGCTCATCTTGAACAAAGTTGCTTGCTGGCAAGATCCAGCCAGTTGGGAATTAATAAAAATTAAACCTTTAGAAATAAGAAAGATATAATGGAAGAACTAGCCATGAGCACTGAATCTACTTAGATAAAGGGCTAAGAATAAATATAACTATGCTGGGAATTATGGTTATGGCCACAATGCAAATGTTACAAGCCTTCACAATATAAAAACGGTGATACAATCACAAAAATAGGAAGAGGAGGGAGAAATCACGGGAAGAAGTGTAAGTGCTAATTCCCTCATCTTTTGTAGCAAGGAGTAAGCAGATTCTGTTAAAATCAAAATATGTACTTAAAAAATCATAATGCATTGTTTGTTTTCTTGAGTTTTGAGAGATTTTCTATAACCTGAATACAAATCTCTTTATCAGTTATGTGATTTGCAAAGATTTTGTCCTAGTCCGTGGCTCCTATTTTCATTCTCTGTTAACAATTTCTTTTGAAGGGTACAAGTTTTACATCTTAATAAAATTCAATTTATAATTCTGATAGCTTCAAGTTGGGAAAAAACCCAAATGCCCATCCACAGGTAGTGATAAACAAATTGTGGTATATACATCCCATGGAATACTATGCAGCAATAAAAGGAAAGAGACTACTGATGTACACAGTAACACAGAGGAATCTCAAAGTAATTATGCTGAGTGAAAGAAGGCAGACAGAAAAGAGTACAGACTATGTCTGCACTTAAAGGAGATGCTAGAACATTCAAACCCATGGATGGGAGAGAAAACAGATCCCTTTGACTGGGGAAGGGAGGCAGAGAGGGTTAAGGGAAGGGATTTCCAAAGGGTGAGCAGAAACTACAGAGGTGAAGAATATGCACGCTATCGTGAGTATGGTCATGCTTTCCTGGGTGTGTATACATGTGCAACTTACCCAGTTGTACACTCAAGTATGTGTAGATTGTTGTGTGTCAATTATAGCTCAATTAAGTTGTTACAAAACAATGCTTCTGTTGTTATTTTGTGTTTTTATTAACTTTAGAGGGGTTTTCTAGGAAGTCACATATTAGTTATGGCGAAAAACCTTTATCTGCAGTTCAGCTCTTCTTTCAGTTTCCTTTCAGTTTCTTTTTATTTATTTATTTTTAGAAATTCAAACAAATGTGAAACTTTTTTTTAAAGATTTTATTATTATTTTTAAAGTCATCTCTACACCCAACGTCGGGCTCGAACTTATAACCTCGAGATCAAGAGTCACATGCTCCATTGACCGTGCCAGCCAGGCGCTCCAAATATAAAACTTTTAACTTAAAATACTGTGTATTATGTAGTATAATCCCATTTTAATAAAGTTTTAAGAAGCTATCCTGTCATTCATGTAAAAATACACATGAAGTACATTTTACTTGTGTGTGTACATGTATTATATTATGTCTAATATATATTGATATGTGTGTGTGTATATATATACATACATACAAAATAGGCATATATATTTGTATATGTGTGTTCGAAATGAAGTTAAACGTGAATGACCGTTCTTTCTTAGCGGTGGGTTAATTTTAAAAATTACATTTTGAACTTCACTGTATTGCTTGAGTTTATTTCAGGCATGTATACTTTTTTTGTAAACAAACATAGTTATGATGTTATTATGAAGAGGAAAGGGGGTGAGGAGAGAGGTAGGAAGAGGGTCAACTGGAGAGGAGGGGCAGCGTTTGCTGCCATGGGAGCACTTTGGGGACTAGCCCAGTTGGGGTGAAAACAAACATAAAATGGAGCACGAGGGTGTGGCCAGAGATGAGATGAGGACAGAGAGAGATCCTGATTGCATAGGACCTTGCAGGGGGCTTCAACAATTGAGGACTTTATCCAAGTTTAGAGCAGGGAAGCATGCTGAGATTTGTAAAATGAAAGGATCACCCCTTTAAAAACCTACCCAGGTGGTTGCTGTTTTACGAAGGATTAGTAATGGAATATAATCATTGCTAGCAAACTTTAATTTAAAAGAAAAAAATAAAAAGCCAGAACGTATCAGCAGTTTCACCTGAAATGAGGTGAATTTTTTTCAGTCCTACTTGACTGGTCTATGCAGTCAGCAAGCGTTTCTACTCTGACTGGGGCATCCATGGCTCTGAAGTGAGTTCTGGTTTTTGCTTTTGGTTCTACCAGCATGGGGAGATGACACAGATAATAATCAAATATGTGTGTTCCTGCACAACAGAAAAATCAGCCTTTGATTCATTATACAAGGGGGTTCCTCAGTTAAGACAGGCAGAGAGAGAGAGGGAGGGAGTACGGGGGGGGAGGGAGAGGAGAAGAAAGGGAGGTAGAAAGAGCTGCAAAACTAAGGACAGCAGATGGAACACATAATGGAGCTGAAGGCAGAAAAAGAGAGGAAAAAAAAAAGGAAAAAGAAAGAAGGAAGGGCTGGAGAGTGGAGAAAGAAAAAAAACAAAATAAAATGGAAAGAATCAATACCAGCAGATGTGGGTTGATCCCTTCAGGCCCTGGCCTTGCTGTAATTATTTAGCTCAATGGGTTTGGTTGCCAGGAGGTGGACCCCAAAGGGCTTGGATTGGACCCATCACTGTGATCAATTAGTTTCGCTGCATTCCCTGCTCTGCCTCAGCCACTTTTCTTCACCTCGGGTCATGTACTTCACTTTTTTACGCCTCACATTATTTTTCTATAAAATGGGAGCAGCGATATTTTTTTCTACCTCCCAGGACTGCTTTACAAAATTTGCATAACTTATTTGAAGGAAGCCAGAATGTCAATATTTAAAATAGAATTCTTGATTCAGAGCTAATGTTTTGGCTTTTCTCAGTTTGTCAATAAACAGAGAGGCACTAAGGGACTACTTTTGTGTTTAAAAAGCTCTATTCGGAATTCAAAGCTGTGGAGGAGACAAGAGTAGGTGTTAAAAAGAGTCCCTTTTCATCAAAATTCACAACTTTTAGTCTTCAAATGACAATGTTAAGAAAATGAAAAAGCAAGCCACAGACTGCAGAAAATATTTGTCATATATATATACACACACACATATATATATGACAAAGGACTATATCTAAAAATATATATAAAGAACTTTCTTAAGATGAACAACCCAACTTTAAAAAGTGAGCTAAAGATATGAATAGAACTTCACAAGAAAAGATATATGCATGGCCAATAAGCACATGAAATGATGCTCAACATCATTAGTCATCACTCACAGTTAGATATCACCACATACCCACTATAATTACCAAAATTAAGAAGACCCACTAATAACAAATATTGACAAATATATGGAACAACTGGTAGTAGGGATATAAAATTGTTCAGCCCCTCTTGAAAACAGTTTGACAGTTTTCTTCCATAGTGAAATATACATTTATTATGCATCCTACCATATTACTACTGCATTTTTTTTAAGATGTAAAACTTTTCTTTATTCATAGATGACATGATCTCCAATATAGGAAATCCTACAGTCTACAAAAAAGTCATTAGAACTAATAAGTGAGTGTAACTACTATTGCATATTTACCCAAGAGAAATAAAAGCATATGTTCACACAAAGACTTACTCATGAATATATAAAGCAGTTTCATTTATGATAACCAACAAGTAGAAACAAACTAAAGGTTCACCATCAAGTGAATGGAGAATGGATACACATGTGTGCTACTTTCACATAATGGAATACAAGCAAACAAGAAAGTCATGAATCCTGATACATGCAAAAATGTGGATGAATTTCAAAAGCAGTATACTGAAAGCAGTCAGACACAAAATACCACACTCTGTAAGATTTGATTTATATAAAACTCTAGAAAAGACAAATCCAATCTATAGAGACAGAAAATAGTTTAACAGTTGTCTAGGGCTGAAGAGGAGGAGAGGTGACCAGCAGGAGACAAAAGAGAAATTTGGGGTGATGAAAACATTCTATACCTTGATTGTGGAGTGGTTATATCAGTATATAAATTTGTCAAAACTTTTTGAAATGTATTCTTGAAATGGGTGCATTATATATATAAAGTACACCTCAAAAGTTGATTAACTTTCTGAAGACAAGAAACAAAGAATCCTTACACCAAAGGGCTTTCAGTCTAAGAAGCACTGTATCCTTAGGGCACTTTATTCCAAATTATATCAGTTTGAGGAGGGGGAGAATTTTCTAGTGAGGGATCTTAAAGCCTGTTCTAGTATTAACATACTTTCTATATTAATGCTACCATCAATCATATCTCAATCTACAAAGTGACAATGATGCTAAGTAAATCAAGTAGCATAGTAACTCCCTCTACTGACATCGTGACTATCCTTTATAATGTCATCTGCCTTCAAACAAATCAAATTTTGTCCTAAGAGGTACTATTCATAATATTTGTGCCATCAGTTTTACACTTACTGTGAGTACTGGCTAATAACAAGGTTTTTTAAGCTTAAGAGACTTCAGCGACACTTGAAAAATATCTGAGATGAAAAATACAGTAGATGAATAATATCCTTAATCAACAAATTGATTATCAACCGTTTATAACTGGTTCATGGGAAAATTTTTAAAGTCTTGGACTACTGTCAAAATAAATGTGTTACAAATGATCATTTATATTATAAAAAGAGAATTAATAATAAAAAGCTACTTTTTCATATCAGTTCTCCTTAAATTATTTCCAGTTACTGTCACTCATTCTTTTGTGGAATTTCTTGCCATTATCTTTCCATGACAAGTTTGAGCTCTGGTGTATCCGCAGGGAACAGAGATTTTTGTGCTACTGCAGAGAGTGCTGGTTACAGCAAAATAAGAGACTTCAGTTACCCAAGAATGACAACATTTCCTTGCTGCCTTAAACCTTGCAGTGTTCCTTTCCTGGTTCACTAAAGGTGCTGATCAAACCCTGCCAAACAACTTGTGATGAAATGGTCCCCCTTTGTCCCAAGCTACAATAGGTTGCAGGGTGGCGGGGGGAATGCAGGGACCTCACTTTCTCTTTTGTTTTTATTTGCAGCCATTAAGGAACCTGAACGATACGGATAAGCTGAAAGTCTTCTGGAGCTCACCAACACCAAAACCCCACCTGATGTGGAAAATAGGATTTTTGGTCTGGCATCTACCTCTGGCATCTCTTCTTGTATCATATTCAGTAACAGCCTTCATTCTTGCTTGAGCCACATTCATGATTTCCTTAAAGCGAACCAACAAGTGCCTATTCTTTGCTAGATGCTAGAAGAAGAGTTTTAATTTAATCCTCTGAACCTCTCTACAAAGTAGTCTTGATGGTTATTTTTTCCATTTTTGCATACAAGAAAACTGAGACACAGAGTGGTTATATAATTTCCCCCAAGGACACACAGCTAATAATTAGAGGAGGTAGGAGTCAAATGTAATCTGTCCGACTCCAAAGTCACCAAGGCACGAGACTTTCTTATTGGGAAATTTGGTGGCTACTTATTCAGACATCAAGGACAGTCCGACCACGTTCAATGGGAGAAAGATTTTGCACAGAGAATATGAATAGACTCATACAAAATCTAAAAGTCAATCTGAGATATAGTTTTGACCTTGCAATATAGTGCAAAGATATTAAAATAAGAATAGGATTTATATATATATTCATCCTCCACTAAAACTCAACTAATTTATAAGGTTGATAAAATGAATTCATTATTTTAAGACCTAATTAGTAAATATTTTGGAGGGTAGAGTGGCAGTATCTAAAAAAGTTTAGACTATATTTTTTGGACTTAGCATTTCTACTTCTAGGATCTGTCTTATGGTAAAACTTGCACTAGTATTGAAATATATGTATATATCTACAAAACCATTATTTGGAAAGGTGCTTGAAGGAGCAAAAATTGAAACAATCCAAGAAGCCATCACTGGGGACTGGTTTAAAAGGTTTTGCTGCATTTATTCAATTGCACTACCATGTAAGTTTAAAAGAAAGAGGTAGATTTACATGCTGTGGGAGGTTATCCAAAATATATTAGGTAGAAACATATGTTGCATAACAATATGTATACTATTTTTATAAAAGTAAGAAGATATATATTTGTATATGAATAGAAAGATCTGGAAGGATACATGTTAATTGTTAACAGTGGTTATCCCTGTGGGAAAACATTGATAAGAAGGGAGAGGAATCTGGGACGCCTGGGTGGCTCAGTCGGTTAAGCGTCTGCCTTCAGCTCAGGTCATGATCCCAGTGTCCTGGGATCGAGTTCCGCATCGGGCTCCTTGTTCCGCGGGGAGCCTGCTTCTCCCTCTGCCTCTGCCTCTCTCTCTCTATCTCTCATGAATAAATAAATAAAATCTTAAAAAAAAAAAAAGAAGGGAGAGGAATCTTTTGTCATCTTTGGAACTCCTAGATGTGTGCAATGAGTGTGTGTGTGTGTATGTGTTTAAATAGAAGTATTTGAATTTATATTGCTCTTTACTTTTTATAATATATTCATATATATATATGTATATATATATATATATATATATCTCCATTAAAACACCTGAATAGATCAAAATGTTAACAGTGGTTCTCTCTGGATGGTAGGGCTAAGATTTCCTTTTAGTCTTGTGCCCTATATATTTTTATACTTTAAAATTTTCCTTAATGAATGTATTAATTTTATAATCGTAATAAATTGTTGAGTCCCTGGAGAGACATCCTTCTCTCTGGAATTTGGCTCTATCAGCCACCCCAAATGGATTAGCCTGAAAGAGTAGGATGTCCTTTACCTCATTAGGCAAAACAACACATTCTCAACATTTAGCCTGACAAAGCAGAGTGTTGTAGTTTACTGAGCATACACAGACACACTCTTCTGTCTCAGGGGGCTTGACAATATTTGTTTGGGACTATGATCATCCAATGAATCAACAGAGACTTCTTAGGCATTTGTTGCACTCAGTAGGCAAGGTGCTGCAAGGGAATGCAAGAATGAGACATGGTCCTCATTTTCAAGGTAAGGAGCAGGATCTAACTGAGCAAGAAATACCCATACAAGAAACAGCAGACAATCTCCGACACATAATCTGAAGGTTTAAACTGTGTAGCGCAGATCGACAAGCATTATAGGCATTAGGAGGAGTCACAGGAGGTGCAAGGGTTCGTGGCATTGTGGCCCACTTGCCTCATTTGACATGTGACACGCATCAGCCTCAGGGAGCTAACGGATGTTACTCAGCAGAGCTCAGATTGACTTCTGTTCCTTGTGTCTCTTCTACTACTTTCTTAATCTTGGTCCTACTAACATTTTGGGCCAGTTATTCTTTGTTGTGAGAGGCTGTCCTGTGTTTTGCAGAATGTTTAGCAGCATCCCTGGGCTCAACATGCCAGTGAAACTCTGTTGCCTACTTGTAACAGTCAATAATGTCATTGCCAAAAATCATCCCCAGTCAGGAACCAGGGTGATTTTTTATAGATTATGAGAAAAGAAGGAGCATTTAAGACAGGGGATGAGATGGTCAAATATGCCATCCATTTCGGGGGGGGCGATGCTCAGGAAATGAGACAGTCTGAGAGAACTCATGTGTATTAGTGACTACTGGAAAACGTGGTTACATAGGCAAAGTAGGATAAGACTCTGGAAATACAGATGTACCAAGATATCAAAGGAAATAAAAGGCCACTGGGATGTGTGAATAGGGAAATGTTATGATGAAATAATATTTAAGGAAGACTGGCTTGTGTGCGATATAAGGATAGATTTTACGGAGAACAGACTGGATTCAGGAAAACCAGTTGTGAACAAATAGCAATATGCTTGGCAGCTAAGTGAACGGAATTGGGGGGGTGCCAATGGTCACAGGAAGGGATGGCAATAGATTCACTATATCTTAAAGGGAATATGAACAGGACTTGGCCTTATAAGGAAGGTGAAGAAGAGCAATGAATCAAAGATGATGAAGTTTTTGATGCTGTATGACCACAAGGATGAGGCGAAAGTGACAGATATGAAAGTCAAGAAAGGAAGTCAACTTTCATTCATCAGTGATCTTGAGTGTTTTCATAATTGGAAGAAATTAAAGCCACAATGAGACATCCAAACAGACATGACCATTAGACAACTGGAGATAGAGAGCAGAGTGTGAAGATCCTCACTCTACATTTACCAGTCCCAAGTGTGGAGATAGGATCCCCAAATGGTGAGACCAATTTTGTGGATGGCCTGTAGGTTTGCAAGTCTCTCTCTCTCTCTTTTTTGCAAATATAAGTTACAGAAAATATAAAGAACCTGAACTCACAAACTTAAACCAAACCAAACCAGAAAAACCACCTATAAGGCCCACACCAGAGGTACAAAATGTTTCCAATCCTATTCATTTCTCATTTAGCCATTCCCTCCTGAAGAGCATATAGGATGCAGGCTGAGAAGACAAGATTATTTCTCTCAGGAGTTTACTTTATGTTTTCAGATATCATCATCATCCATAGGGATTTATTTACTGCCAAATTAAACTGGAGCTGTATCAGGTACTGAACAAAGATAATAATACAGATGTGGTCCCTGGCTTCTAGTCTTACTTATGCAAATAGGTATAGTATTTACAGATCAAATAAATTCTAAATAATGCAGAAATAGGAAATATGCACATTGCGTGTAAGTTGAAAGCATTGGAGAAGAAAGTGGTATTGAGGAAAGTATTTCATAATCATACAAAACAGTACCAAGGGCAATTTGGTGTAAAAATGAGGGGGTCAGGGGCCCCTGCCACCTCACTGAGTCAGGGATTCACTCCATGATCTTCAGCAAATCAGTTCAATTCTCTCTATTAAATGGCTACTGATACTATCTGTTTGAGGACACTTTCATCTATTTGCTTATTCAACAAACACTGATTGAATTTTACCTCCATATGCTGGCCTCTGTGGGTAGTTCTAGAAATACAAAAATGAAAGCAACATAACCCTTATCTTCAGAGGAAGTAGGTAAACGAACATATGGTAGGAGGGAATTGTATCAGTTAGGATGCTCTTGACTACAAGTAACAAAAGATCCAACAAAGTGTTGCTTAAATAGTAAAGATAACTCTCCCACACCAAAAAAAGCCTCAAAATAGGGTTGGTTAATTCAGTAAACCAGTGTCATCAAGAAGGACCCAGGTAGTTTCTGCCTTTCTACTCTAACGTCCTTAGAATTTTGCTTTCAGTATTTAGGCTTCATGGATACAAGCAGCTGCCACAGCTCCAGGCATCACGTCCTGAGGCAACTGATACTGAAACTGTGAGGTCTAAGAGAAGCAATGCATACATAATGCACAGGTCCTGGCACATAGAAATTTTTCAGTGGATGTTGGCTATTATTATTTTTGGAATAATGTGATACTGTTTAGCTCCTGAGGAACTGCTTGTATTAGTTTGCTAATACAAAGTATCACACTGAGTATTTTAAATAACAGAAGTTTATTGTATCACAGTTCTGGAGGCTAGAAGGTTGCCATCAAGGTGTCAGCAGGATTGGTTCTTTGTGAAGGAAGGGTCTGTTCCAACCTCTTTCCTTGGCTTGCAGATGCCCACTTCTCTCTTGGTCTCTCCACATCAACTTTTCTTTTTTTAAGTAGATTCTACGCCTAGCACAGAGCCTAACTCAGGGCTTGAACTCATGACCCTGAGAATGAGACCTAAGGTGAGATCAAGAGTCAGCTGCTTACCGACTGAGCCACCCAAGCGCCCCCACATTATCTTATTTCTTTGTGGCATTCTTTTTGTTAGGACACCAGTCATAGTAGATTAGGGGTTCATCCTATCCCAGTACTAACTGCATCTACAATGACCCAATTTCCAAATAATCTCCATTCAGAGGTAGAGGAGGGTAGGCCTTCAACATATGGTGTTTTGGGGGGGACATATCAATGTGCATATCAATGTGCTTTAGTTTCAGTGTCTTCATTTACTAGTGCTTTAAAAAAGACTGTCTTCTTAAAAGAAAGGAAATATTTCTACTTTAAGAGAGAGGAAACAAGTGGGGAAATAGGAATTTGGCTAAGCGTCCCCTGTATCAGATCTCTTTTCTAGTTAGCAAATTCTCTTTCCACATGAGTGGATTTATTATCCACTCAGAGGTGAAAGCATTGTGGGAAACCTTCCATAAACTGAGCTCTTTTTATAAAGAATTATGGAATCTTCCCCTGGTTTTATTTCCTTTACTCCTTTCCCCTCCAACTTCATCTCATTTATTTCCTTGTTCTTTCTAAGAAAAACAAAAAATCCTGTTTTATTTATTTGCATTTCTTCCCCACATGGGGGAGAAACCTAATGGACTGTGCTTGGAATTTAGACCGCAAAAGCATAATACTTTTTTTTTTTTTTACCAATTTATATATTCTCCTAGGTGCGGGAAGAATTGGTAAGCTATTAAAAGTTGAGTGAGTGTTCTCAGCTGCTTGAGGGAAACCCCAAGACCGTCTGCACGGTCTGTCCTTCTTTCATCTGGGGACACAGCAACCCTGTCCTTGGCCTGGAGGGAAGATGGATGGAAGAGAGCCCTGGATTTCATTTCTGGAGAGAAGGAGAAGCTAAGAGGGGAGCTAACAGGGACTCCCCCTCCTGTTCCTCAGCAGGACCGCAGGCTTCTTCATTACACCAAGCTGAGGGGCAGTCTGGTCTCAGCTCCTTCTAGCTACCCCTGGCTACCTCCCTCTCCCTTCCCCTTTCTTTCCCACCAGACCTACAAGTGTTTGTGAAGCAGAGCTTTTTAATTTTGTAAATCTGAGCCACCCGACCCAGAGCTGCTTCCACTAGTGCATTCCCTGCACTGGCTTGGTGAAATGAAGGGCTGGGCACTTGCCCTGTTACTCAATTAAAACAGGTTGGCTGATTATAATTGCTCACAGATGCCTTATTCACACCTATATAGGTACGATTTTTAATTTCAAGCTAAGCTTTCTTCTGAAAACCAAATTAAATACTTTTTCTTTCTTTTTTAATGCTTACCATTAATATTTTGTAAGGAGAAATGAAAAAAGTTTTAGCATCTCCAACAGTGTGTTCCATGAGTTTCCTGGTGGGAGGTGATAAAGGCATTTTTTTTAACTGACTAAAAATGGTTAGCCACAGCACCATGAAAATATCTCAGAATGTTTTAAAATGAAAAAAAAAATTCTGTGACATGGAAATAGCAATTTAGAGGGGGTCCAGGGTTCGTTGGCAGCTTTGAATGGCTGATTTTAGTCTTCTCTGGACCTCCCTCATGATTTCCACACCAATTTCCATCTACATCAAAAAAAAAAACAAAACAAAACAAAAAAAACAAGCCTCCTGAGGTACAGAGGGGAAAAAGTATGGAACCATTTGTTATTTTGGACACAGATGATTCCAACTGAGGGAGGACATTAAAATGTTTCAAGAAACACAGCCTTTGAAATACAGCAATAGATTCACATCTATAACAGACTCTTCCGTAATATAAACCCCCTCAATGGAGTGCAGAACCCTTTTGTGACTCCCTATGCTTCAGATCCCACCCCCTAGGCACCTTTTTAAGTCCTGGAATTTAGCTATAGCCTTTACTGATGCTTAACAACCACTTGCGCCACACGCAGATCGAGGCATAAAATTATGGTAGACAACATCATTCTAAAAACTTCTGCCATTTTCAACTTTCTGGAAATCCACTGCTTTGCTATCTATTCCCGGAGGAGGATTAACACTGCACTTGTAAAGTGCTTTGCGTCCCTTAACAGGAGGATTGCGGGTGATGTGGCTGGAAACCAAAAATAATGTAACCTAATTTGCAGGTCCAGAAAGGAGGTGCGATGAAGGAGACTTAATTATTATTTACTGTTACTTCAAATAATACTGAATGAAAATGTGTCTTCCATGATGCCAGGTACTAATTACCCGAATTATTTTGTTAATATGCAGATTTTTCACGACCATCTCTCTGCCACCCTTGTCTCTCTCTCTCTCATTTGTTATTCTAGTAGTGCTAGGCTTCTCATGCCCACAAACCAGCCTCCTCAACAGTTTCCACTCGAACATCTTTCTAGATGCTTATTCATTCTGGTCGTTCTTTATTTTTCATTTACTCCTGCTCCCCCTTACTTAGGAAGAGCTGCTCAGGGCTGGTAACCTTCTCTTGGAGGAGAGGGAGGGTGCCAAGGGCTGGAGGAGAGTGCAGGAAAGGCAGAGCTAGAATAAGATGTATTTAAGCTAGGTCTAAGGTTTAGGCCATCCTGCAATGAAAAAAGAGCAATGAGCTGAGATAGGCAAACCTACCATTGAGCACTACCATAGTATGCTGCGATGACTTAAATCTAGGCAAAACAACACACAAAGATCCAGGCACTATTAGGTGCCTGGTAAAATGAGAGACAGTTCCCTGTGTCTTCAGGAAGTTAATCTCATCCCGACATAAACAGGCTGGCCTAGAGAGATCTGCTGACAGTATGTGCCTCTGTGAAATTGGGTTAGATAGATGTTTACTCAAATATAGTTCTCTGCTTTAGGCAGTCTTCAAAATGTGTATGAACCACCAATTCCATTTCCCCAGCGCTTGATTGTACTTGATCTTTCTCTACATTTTTCCAACCAACCATGCTCATCTTTGGAAGAGATTGGCTCATTTTTCTCAGATCACTAAGGAAGGGAGTTTATTGTTGCTTTTTGGGGTTATCCCACCCTTGCCCCCAACAAATCTCTGGGATTATCCAAATAAATACTGTTATATCATATTCCAGATATGGGGGCTTTTGCCACGTGGCCTTTGAGCCAGCTGTGATTTGACCTGGGGAGTTTACCTCCAGATGTGGTGTGGAACTGAGTTTTGTAGTACGACAGAGTCAACTGCTACATCACGTTCTTAGGCTACTGACGATTTGCCTTTGGTAACTCTAAGCACTGCACACACATCGGAGTCCGAAATCACTCCATCATTCTCACTCTTTGGAGGAGGGGCATGAGGGGCACTTATGTGTGGTGATTATGCAATTTTTGTGGACAGACCACATTAGCACATCATCTGTCAGTTTGTGTCTAGTCTTCTCTTTTCGTATTTTATTTCATGATCCCTGAATTATGTCTGGACGTCCAGATTCTTGTGCTGATTTGGCAGCTAATTTGCTGCAAGACTTGAATTTCTGGGGTCAATTGACTTCTCTAGGTTTCACTTTTCTCATCTGCCAAATGCAGGGGTTGGACAAGATGGTCTCCAAAAACCTTGCCTGAATGAGTCCTCCAAGGTTCTCTGACATCCTGTTTTCATGCTATGATTTTTTTTTAAGAGGAGGGGGCATACAGATTAGATGGCAATATTTTATTTCCCAAAAGCTTTGATCAAACTAAGTCGGCTGAGTGAGGAACTGGTATCTCTCCACTCTCGTCTCCATATAAAATGGCATAAGTTGCTAACTATATGCAAGGAAGCATTTCTTGAGAAAATGTGAAAAATGTAAATGTGGTTAGAACTCTTGTACGATGCATACATATGATCTCTACTTTATAAAGTTGGTGATCTCTGTTCTCTTGCAGCCAGAAATCATCAAGAAAAAAAAAAAGTCAATGAGCAGCTAGAAGGGCTGTGATGGTGCTCTTTGAAGAGTATAATGGCAAAAAGTTACAACAGAAATATCATTAGTTGATTGAGGGTGATGATTTGGTGCCTAGTCTTGTTCTGGTGTCATTATATAGCCCTGAGTTATGACAGTTTGCTAAATGGTGGTGCAATGGAAAACCTAATTTGTGCTAATTGCTCTTCATGGCAAAATAAAGTTTATTAAGTTATTTAAAAGTTAGTGGTCAAAACAATCAGGTTCAATACCACCTTCTCAACTTTGGGTTTCCTATTAAAGACTTTTTCAGAATGGAAAATGTAATGGAATAGAATGGCCGCCATTTTGCTAAGACCAGCAAAATAAATATTGGTATTGTTAACCTTTGGCATCCACATAGCAAAGTGGCCTGATAAAGCTCATCACCCAGGTACTGCTGTGCCAAGGCAGTCTGATACATCTATTTTCCACTTTTCCAAAGTGGTCTTCTAAATATCTACATCAGGTCATACGAATTCTCTACTTCAAATCCTTCTATGGATTCCCTTTGGGCTCATAATGAAATAAACACCCCATAAGATGGTTGAAAACGCCCTGTGTTTATTTACTGTTGTGTTTCCAGTGCTGGGACAGTATAAGGCATATAGTATATATTTGATGGACACTTGCTGAATTAATGAAAATCCTGTGTGATCTGGTCCCTGTTCATCTCTCCTACCGCTTTGTTCATCTCCAGCCACTGTGGCCTTCCTACAGTCTGAGAAATGTACCGAGTCCCTGTTCCGCACAAGGCTTCACCTTGAGCCCCCTTTCCTTTGTCTGGTTAAATTCTACCATCTTCCAGATAAAACATCATTCTTTCAGGCTTTTGGTAATCTTATTTGGCCCCTTGTATTATTGTTTCTTATAGCACCAAATTCTTCTATTTCAGAGGATTATCAAGTTTCTAATTATATAATTATTTGTGTGAATATTAATTTATAATTTCTCCCATTAGACTTGATGATTAATTTCCAGGGATTGTGTCTGCATTAAAACTGTATATTCTATAACTAATACAGTTTATACATAATGCATGCCCAATAAATCCTTATTTTAAAACTTATTTTAGAGAAACCATTGGCATGTTAAAATTAAATTTTTATTTACTTATTCTAAATATTTAATACATGTAGATAGTTTTAAAAAGAGTAGACAGTGAAAAGGAAGTCCCCAGTTTCTATCCCCAGAAGCAACCTCTGCTGTGTTTTATATATATCTCCTTCCAGAGATAATCTGTGAGAATGAGCACATATTCCATATATATCCAATAAATGTCCTTTGAGGAATGAATTAATGAATCACTTCTATTATCACAAACCCATTGTGAAAGTTTTTTAGGGTGAGAACTTTTCATTCCGTGCATAAAACTGTATTAAATAAGCCTCAGCTAGGCAACAAAGAAAAAAATAATTTAGCAAGCTCAGAAAAAAACCTTTTCATATTGATTCTTTTTGTCTTTGTTTATAGCTCTGGATTAGAAAATAAGCATGAATACAGAATGTCACTCAACACCTATAAAGAAACGAGATTTCTTTAATGAGGTAACCAAAAAAGTTTTCCTTTCCTCAAAAGAGATAATGATATTTTTAGCCTTTTTTGCAGCAGAAGCTACCTGATGAAATAGGAATCATTCAGGTTCTTAATTGGGGGAACTGGGTGCACAGTCAGGAATGAGGTAAGGAGTCTCCCTAAAGCACTCCTGGGACTCGTAGTCAGGCTGATACCTAGACCCTAGGATGTTGGTCACACCTAGTTCTGGGTCAGCCAACAATGGAATGAAAACCACACACAGTCCTAGCTTGCTCTGGTTTCTCCATTCCTATCAGTGGGGCAATCACTGCTGGCCTCACATTCTCTTCTCTGGTCCTCAGTGGCCTCTTCCAGAAAAGCAGCCCAGGTCTGTTCTGAGCTGGTTCCAGACACCTACATTCATTTCCTAGGGCTGCTGCAGCAAAATGCCACCAACTCGGTGGCTTAAACCAACAGAAATCGCTCTCTCACCATTCGGGAGGTAAGAAGTCCAAAATCAAGGTGTCAGCAGGGCCACATGCCATCTGAAGGCTCTAGGGAACATTCCTTCCTCACCTTTTCCAGTTTTTGATGCAAGGCAAGGGATGCCAGCAATCTTTGGCATTCTTTGCCTTGCAGCTGTATCACTCCAATCTCTGCCTCCATTGTCACATGGCCTTTGCCCACGTATGATCCCCTCCAGGGTCATTACATGGCTTTTTCATAAGGACACCATTGGATTTAGGGCACACCTACCTCATCTAGTAGGACTTCGTTTTAACTTAATTACATCTGCAAAGGCTGTATTTCCAAATACTGTCACAGTGTAAAGCTCCAGGTGGACATGGATCTTTGGGGGGACACTCTACAGTCCAGCTTAGTACCCAAGGCAGATGACCTGTGACCGAGGGTAGCTGAAGCCAGCACCCAAAGGACAAATACGGTGGCTCCCTCTGACCACAGCTTCTTCCCAGCCCACGGAACCTGAGCTTCTTCATGCGTGTCCCCCACGCACCTACAATTGAAATCACCACGTTCTCACACTGCTTATTTTTAGATCAAGTGTGGTTTTTACTGTCTTTCACCCAAATCTTTTCCATTGCTGATCCTTACAAAACGGCAACAGCAAAGCTTCATCCTACACTGGAGTTTTAAATGGTTGGACAATCTTGGAGCTAAGACCTCGTCTCTAAGCAGGGCCTCCCGTGATGGAAACATTGGTCTCGCACTGCATTGTGATTTAAGAAGTGGCTCTTTGTTAAAATCCTGGTTGCACAAGTGACAAATACACCAGCCCACACAAGCAGCGAGACTGCCCGCCTGGGATGGCAGGGATATTTTGGGTGGTACTCTGGGGGAGTTATGAATGGATTGGGCTGCTTTCCCTACTTTCGACTGTTAGCCAGTGGAAGCTGCTTTCCTCCCGGGGCAAGAATGAGCCAGTTTTACTGACAACACTCATACACAGAAAACACCAATTTCAGAGCACCAGCAGGCAGTAGAAGCATCAAGAAGATGGCACATCTGGAGACAGAGAAAGTTGGTCCTGTGAATGTGGACACTGGGATGCTTCCTGAGGTGGGAGAGCAGAATCCCTGACCTCAAGGAGCTGTGTGTCCTGTCAGCTCCATAACCAACAGCTTGTTCTACTCTTATACAAGGAGCTGACATGATCTGTAAGTAGTAGGTAATGAGCAACTTTCCTAAGTAGATGCCTTTCCTGATAACACTACATTCTTACCCAGTGCTGTTTCCTTCATTCTCTCCCCATTGCTGGCCCTGCGAACTTATGAGACGTATTGCCTGATTCTTCAGAAAGTCTCTAAATATCCCATTATGAGACATGACCTCTCCATTTATAAAATTAGTATAAAAGCTTACATAAAACAGCCACAAGCTGTTTGAACTACCCCGTGGAAATAGCATTCATTCGTCCAACAATATCTGAATGCCCAAGAGGCTCTAGGTCCTCTGCTAGGTAGGAGGGCAACAAGGTGAATAGAAGTGGGGGGCGGGGGGTCTCTCCTCGGTGTCTGAGCTGCTACAAAGGCGCAGGTGGTCTGATCATGCCAGGCCAAAACTGCTTGAAAATGAAACCCAAAGAAACTTGCCACCTGTTTCAGGAGGTGTCATGGGAGAGAATCCCCTTTGGCGTAAACTAGTTCCTCATGGAACAGTATGTGAAATGCTGCTTTTCTGGACGAGATAAGAAAAGGCCAGAGCTTTTCTCAGGAGTGGGGCTTATCTGTTTCGGTCAATACCTCTCTTGGTCATGAGAGAGATGCTGTCACCTTACTAAGCACGGAGAACAGAGAGAGTGGAAACCAGAAGTCAGCATTTAGAGAAGTGGGATAGCACTTCACTAACCTTGCTGATATCATGTACTCACTTCAATGTGTTAATGGAATGACCATTTCAAGAAACCAGAAGCAGACATTCCAATCTGAGGGATGAGGTAAAGGCAAACCGTTGCCTTTTAGAGAGACTAAGGGAGTCTCGCTTGACAGAGAGAGTGACGTCAGATGGAGAAAAGGATGTCTGCTCTAGGAATCAAAAGAATCTTGTCCTACAGCCTTGCTCCACCACTCACTAGAGCTTTGGGCCTTTAGGAAAGCTCTCTCATTTCTCTGAGGTTACATTTCCTATAGCATGACATATCCAGTGAGTAAGAGTAAAAAAAAAAACCAAAAACCCACAGTGTCCGAGACACGGAAATCCCTCAAGAAATAAGTGCTAATAGTCACATAAAATAAATTCAGGAGGAAACCAGGCAATGGTAACTTACCACATTCTATTATGTATGAAATCAACATGAGGTAAGAGGCAATACCACAAAATATTTATATGCAGTACTAACACAAATCTGACATTTCTAAAGACCAGAGGGGTCTCCTATTATTATTGACGGAATGATGAATGACACACATCCACATATATGCATTTTATATATATGTATATACACACACATATATGTATATGTAGATATATGCATGTATATAAAGAGAAATGACACATACACATAGACTAAATGTACATATGTACACATATAGTATAATCTTATGATATTAAGGATGAAGAAATATACACATGAATGATTAATGCCTAATTTGAGGTCACAAAGTGTCCAGGATACAACAGGGACCAGTAGTACTTTGGCTGCAGGTTCTGCTGTCTTTAAACATCCCTTCCCAGAGAAGTGTATTTGGATGACCAACCACAGGTTCTTTTGAAATTGACTCACATTGACCAGAGCACTTGGATTTTGCTTTGGGGCCTTTCCTCTGGGTGTCTTAACAGGCAAATTAAATGTAAAGTCATAACAGGATGCCCTTCTGGTTCAAGCTGCTACAGAAATCAATGGTTATTTGAAGAACGTTTTAAATAATCAAGTATGTAACAGCTGGGTCCTCAAAAGAGAAACCAAAAATTCAGGTAAAAGTTTGTTTTAACTTCTACAGGGTTGAATAAAGTCTCACTATAGGATTCAGAGATTATTTTTCTGTTATGCAAATTTGAGAAAAATAAATAAAATGGACTCAAAGTATGAAATAGAAAACTCTACAGGAATGTATAAGATTATTCCCTTCCTTCTTCCTTAGTGTTAGCTTTATATTATCCAAATGACAATAGTATTGAATTCAATTAAACACTTACAGAGCTCCTAATGTATACCAGGCCATCGGGCTAAGTGCTGGGGATATAATAGCTAATAGAAAAATCAGGGCACTTTTTGTGAAGGGCTACATGGTAAATATATTTGGCTTTTGTCACAATTGGCTAGTATAGCAGCACAAAAGAAGCCTCATGGAGGCTGAGCAGGGAGTCTGCCCTGGAGATCATGACCTGAGCCCAAAGCAGAAGCTTAATCGGCTGAGGCATCCAGGCGCCCCAAAATGAACTGCAATTTAAAACAGGGTGATCAAAGCAGGCCTTATTGAGAAGGTGACTTTTTAATAAAGATTTAAAGTTGGTGAAAAAGTTACAACTGGGAGATCATTCTGCGAAAAAGATGGAAGGCACAAGAGCCCGCAAGTGAGAAGAACCTGGAGGCCAGGGAGGCTGGAATAAGGCACGTGAGAAAAGCAGAAGAGGAAAGGCAGATCACACATGGTCTTGCAGACCGTGCTTACTGGGAGACACCAAGGGAATATTCTGAGCAGAACGGTGTTCTGATTTCTGTGTCAAAAGGATCACTGCTGAACAGAACTTGTCAGAGAGCAAGAGCAAGAGCAAAAGCAGGGAGCCCACCTGGAGGATATTGTAATAATCCAGGTGAGAAGTTGGAGTCCCTGGACCAAGATGGAGGAAGATGCTGTGAAGTCTGCAGTCCTGGTTACATTTTGAGGGCAGAGCCCAGAACAATTTCTGAAGCGTACATGTGGGATATTTTGATTATAAAGTTTGGTTGGAAACTTGACTGTTAAAAACTTAACTTGCAATTCAGTACAATGAACAAGTTATTTCATACATAAACATGAGTATAAGTAAAAACATAGAAAGTTAGGGTTAACTTCTATATTTCCAGCAATTAATAGTGACACAATGACTAAGAAAACCCAATTCCTCCTAGAGTCATATAATTTTCCTTCTATAGCTACTCCAAATTATCATAGTGAGGATTCACCTATGTTAAGTGGTTTCTAAGTAGTGTCTATTCAACAGCATAAAAGTGATGTGACTCTAGGCCAGTTGCTTGATCCTACAGAGAATACAACCCAACATGAGTCCCACCAGTTTTAAGTGTGGTGCCATGCTTAATGAAAAAGCGGTTCTGTGTCAAATGTCCCTGCATACCTTAGCTCCTTCTCAGAGATTCAAAATGCACAGTAGGAGGGTCAAGTCTCTGTAACCCTGAAGGAAAAAAACTTCTTTAACCACGAATCTCTCTCTTCGACCTTATCCCTTTCCGCCTGCTTTCACCTTTTCTACATGTTCCTATCTTAACCAGAAAAAAAATTCAATGGACTCATGATAAACAGAATATTTAGCTTCTAGCCAAGAAAGAGAAACACTGCTCTTCTAGATCAAAGATTCGTTATACGACTTATTCCTAAACACTCCTGTCCTGCTTGTCCCACAAAGTAGCTGCAAGGACCAAATGCAGTTATATACATTTTGCACACTATCTAAGGTATCCAGCGCGTGGCAAAAGAGAAGTCGAAGGAAAGATATTAAAAAATATCCATGGGTTCACATACAGTCTTTACAGTATTGAAGTAGAGGCTACCTTGAGAGACTGCAAGGCATTTCCCAGTGACAAATAATCTCATCATTGCACTAAAAAGGTCAGGTTATTTTTGTTAAAAAGCTACCTTTTGGGGAGACTGACATCACCAAGATGGCAACATAGATTGTTCCTGACATTGCTCCCCTTCACAAGAACAACTACTGTTCCTATACAAGACACCAGAGAAAAACCCAAGAGCAGACAAAATTGATTTTAAACTAAAAATGGTAAAAAGAGAGAAAAAAAAGTCATCATAAAATTATAAAGGGGTCAATCCATCACAAAGATTTAACAAATGTAAACATCTGTACACCCAACAATGGAGCACCTAAATATATAAAGCAAAAACTAACAGAGCTAAAAGGAAAAAAAAACAGCAATACAATAATATTTGGGGATTTTAATACTGCACTCTTAACAATGGATAGATCATTCAGACAGAATCAATAAGGTAACAACAGGTTTGAACAATACTATAAACCAAATGGACCTAAAAAACATATACAGAACATTTTATCAGTCAACAGCAGAGTACACATTCTTCCTAAGTGCACATGGAACATTTTCTAGGATAAACCATGTGTTAGGCAACCAAAAAAAAGTCTCAAGTCTTAGCAAATTAAAGAAGACTAAAATCATACCAATTATCTTCTCTGACCATAAGTATGAAATTAGAAATAACAGGAAAACCGGGAAACGCATATGTAAATGGAAGTTAACACTCTCCTAAACAATTGATGGGTCAAAGGGGAAATAAAGTATTTTGAGACAAATGAAAATGGAAACACAACATACCAAAATTTATGAGATGCAGCAAAACCAGATCTAAGGGGGAAGTACATAGAAATAAATGCCTACATTGAGAAAGTTCTCAAATAAAGCACCTAACTCTATACCTCAAGGAACTAGAAAAACAAGAACTAATCCCAAAGTTAGCAGAAGAAAGGAAATAATAAAGATTAGAGCAGAAATAAATGAAATACAGAACAGCAGAGCAATAGAAAAACTAAACTTACAGTTAAAAAACAAAAGCCCTAGAGTTGGTTCTTTGTAAAGATAAATTTGACAAACCTGTAGCTAGGTAACCAGGAAGAACCAAAGAACCCAAATCAGCAAAATTGTAAATGAGAGACATTGCAACTGAAACCACAAAAATACAAAATATCATAAGGAGCTACTATGAACTATATGCCAACTAATAAATTAGACAACCCAGAAGAAATGGAAAAATTCTCAGAAAAATGCAGCCTACCATGACTGAATCAGGAAGAAATATAAAACTTAAAGAGACCAATTACTAGCAAGGAGATTGAATCAGTAATCAAAAATCTCACAAAGAAGGGATGCCTGGGTGGCTTAGTTGGTTAAGCATCTGCCTTTGGCTCAGGTCATGATCCCAGGGTCCAGGGATCGAGTCCCGCATCAGGCTCAGCGGGGAGCCTGCTTCTCCCTCTGCCTGCAGCTCCCCCTGCTTGTGCTCTCTCTTTCTCTCTCTGACAAATAAATAAAATCTTAAAAAAAAAAAAATCTTACAAAGAAAAGTCCAACACCTGATAGCTTTGCTGGAATTTTACCAAACTCTTAAAGAAGAATTAACACTAATCCTTCTCAAACTCTTCCAAAAAAATCAAAGAGGAGGGAGTACTCCCAAACTCATTTTACTAGGCCAGCAATACCCTGATAACAAAGCCAGAAAGGACACTACAAGAAAACTATAAGCCCATATCTCTGGATGAAAATGGATGAAAAAATTCTCAATAAAATACTAGCAAACTAAATTCAGCTGCACATTAAAAGGATCATCACTGTGATCAAGTGGGATATATCCTTGGGATGCAAGGATGGTTCAACATACACAAATCAATAAATATATCATATTAATAGAATGAAAGAAAAAATATAATCATCTCAATAGACACAAAAAAGCATTTGACAAGATTCAACATCCAATCATGATAAAAACTCTTAACAAATTAGGTATAGAAAGAACGTCCTCAACATAATAATGGGCATATATGAAAAACCTACAGCTAACATCATACTCAATGGTAGAAGGTTAAAAGCTTTTTCTCTAAGATTAAGAACAAGTCAAGTGTACTCACTCTTACCACTTATATTCAACATAGTACTGGAAGTCCTAGTCAGAGCAATCAGGCAAAAGAAATAAAAGGCATCAATATTGAAAAGGAAGAAGTAAAACTGGCTCTCATTATAGATGACATGATTTTCTATATAGAATACCCTAAAAACTTATCCAAAATACTGTTAGTTCTAATCAATGAATTCAGTAAGGTTGCAGGATACAAAATTAACATGCAAAATCAGTCGTGTTTCTATACTCTAACAACAAATTTTCTGAAAAAAAATTAAAGATATTGATCCCATTTACAATAGCATCAAAAACAATACCAAGGAATAAATTTAACTAAGGATATGAAACATTTCGACTCTGAAAACTACAAGACATTGAAGAAAAAAATCTAAGAAGACACAGATAAAAGTAAAAGTATCTCATGTTCATGGACTGAAATAATTTTTATTGTTTAAATGTCCATACTACCAAAAGCCATCTATAGATTCAATGCAATTCCTACCAGGATTCCAAGGACATTTTTTACAGAAGCAGAAAAAAAAAACCAATCATAAAATATATATGGAACCACAAGACCCCAATAGCTAAAGCAATCCTGAGAAAGAACAAAGTGGGAGGCATCATACATCTTGATTTCAAGCTGTATTAGAAAGCTATAGTAAAACTATAAACTATAGTAATCAAAACAGTATGGTACTGACATAAAAACAGATACATAGACCAATGGAACAGAGTCAAGAGCCCATAAATAAACCCATGCACATACAGTCAACTGATATTTGACAAGGGAGCCAAGAACACCCAGTAGGGAAGAGATGTTCTCTTCAGTAAATGGTGCCGGAAAAATTGGATATCCACATGTAAAATAATAAAACTAGACCCCTATCTTACACTACTCGAAAAGAATTAAAGACTTAAATGTAAGGCAGGAAACACTGAAACTCCTAGAAGAAAATATAGGAAAAAAGCTTCCCGACATGGGCTTTGCTGATGATTTTTTGGATATGATACCTAAAGCACAAGCCACAAAATTAAAAATATATGGAACTACATCAAACTAAAACACTTCTGAATAGCATAAGAAACAATCAACAAAATGAAAATCAACAACCTACAGAATGGAAAAAAATATTTGCAAACTATGTATCTGATAAAAGGTTAATATCCAAAATACACAAATAATTCATATAACTCAAGAGCAAAAACATAATCCAATTAAAAAATGGGCAAAGAACCTGAAGAGACATTTTTTCCAAAGAAGATACACAAATGGCCAACAGATGAAAAGATGCTCAACATCACTAACCAGTAGAGAAATACAAATCAAAACCACAATATCACCTCACACCTGTCAGAATGGCTATCACCAAAAAGGTAAGTGGTAACAAACACTGGCAAGGATGTAGAGAAAAGGAACCATCATGCACTATTGGTGAGAATATAAATTGGTGCAGCTACTATGGAGAACAGTATGGAGGTTCCTCAAAAAATTAAAAACAGAACTACCATATATCCATCAATTCTCCTTCTGCAAATATATCCACAGAACATGAAAACACTATGTTGAAGAGGTATCTGCACCCCCTTGTTCACAGAAGCATTACTTCCAATAGCCAAGACATGAAAGTAACCTAAGTGTCCACTGATAGATAAATGAACAGAGAAGATGTGGTGTATATATACACAGGAATACTACTGTATGGAAAGTACTCGGCCATAAAAAAAAAGAATCCTGTATTTTTGACCACACGCATGGACATTGAGGGAGTTATGCTAGGTGAAATTAGAGAAAACATAAACACTATATGATCCCATTTACTTGTGAAATCTAAAAAACAAAACCAAACAAAACTCATAGAAAAGGAGATCAGATCTGAGGTTACCAGGGGCTGGCATGGGAAGGGGGAATTATGAGATGGTCAAAAGGTACAAACTTCCGGTTATAAGATCACTAAGTCCTGGGGATGCAAGGCACATCATGGCTCCAGATAACACTGCTGTATGGTATATTTGAGAAAGCTAAGAGAGTAAATCCTGAGTTCTCATCAGAAGGAGAAAACATTTTTTATCGATATGAAATGAGGGATGTTAAATTGTTGTGGTAATCACTTCACAATATATGTGAGTCAAATCACAATGCTGTACACTTTAAAATTACACAGTGCTGTATGTTAATTATATATCAGTAAAACTGGGTAACAAAAACTACCTTTTTTTTTTAAGGATTTTATTTATTTGACAGAAAGAGAGACAGTGAGAGAGGGAACAGAGCAGAGGGAGAGGGAGAAGCAGGCTTCCCGCTGAGCAGGGAGCCTGATGCGGGGCTCGATCCCAGGACCCCGGGATCATGAACCAAGCCGAAGGCAGATGCTTAATGACTGAGCCACCCAGGTGCCCCAAAAACTACCTTTTGAACTGTGAATAAAATGTTAATCAGGGTACCAAGTAACCAAAAAGTGTATGAGAACATGCAAAAAACCCACTTTAGTGACAAAGAAAAAAAAAAAACACCCCGAGATTTTGTATTATGCTTGAATTCAAATATATATTATTTTCTGGATTGCATAGTATACCCATTTAATTTGAAAATAAATACTTAATATTTTCTGATTACAAAAGTACACATGATCACTATAGAAAATTTAAAGTACAGAATAAGTATTTAAAATTAAAAAAAAATAGGTGAAGGGGATTAGGAGCACACTTATCCAGATGAGCACTGAGTAATGTACAGCATTTTTGAGTTACTACATTGTACACCTGAAACTAATACAACACTCTATGTTAACTACACTGGAATTAAGATCAAAAACTTAATAAAAAAATTAATAAAAATTAGAAAAAATGAAAAAGTTAAAAACAATCTTAACCCCCCACAGAGAGATAATTTATCAGCCCTAAAATCCTGGTCCATTTAATTTTTCTGCACATACATATTACAAACACAATTTCCTTTTTACATAGCTAGGACCATATAGCTTTTTAAATTTTACTTTACTTAACTGGAGGATAGGATTATCTCCCTTTGTCCTTAAGATATTGTTCTGTAAGTTTTAACGTCTTCATAAAAGTTTGCCATGTGAACACACTGATGCTAACCATTCTTCCGTGGGTGGGCGTTCGCTTTTCCCCATGTTTCCACTGTGTAAAAAGCTGTAAGGGCAACTTTCAAATATAGCTCTTCGTGTGCATCTCTGATAATGTCCTCAAGATAAATTCCTAGAAATAGAACTTCTGGGTCCGAGTACACAATTTTAAGGTTTTGCTATATACTGTCAAATTGTTACCACCTTCCTGGAGAGAAATTTATATTCCCAATAGCAGTGTATAAGAATGTTTATCTCACATTCCTCCCCACCACTAACTACTGCCTTAAAAAAATATTTGCATTGTTACACATTTTTATTTTTGGTTTGATTTGTATTTTTTTGATTACTTGTGATTCTGGACGTTTTTTCATATTCCTTAGAGATACTACCTCTCTGTGAATTTACGTGTATTGCCCATATTTCTATGGAGAGCGTTCATCTTTTAAGAAATTATTCCTAAGAGTATATTGTGATATTTTTACTACTACTTTGTTGCTAGTTCAATTTTAGACAAAGTCCTTCCAATCAACAACAGCAGAGGCATTGCTCTTCCTGAAATTTCATGAGCTGAAAAACCAACTTAAAAAATTCAGGCTGAGGCAAATATTGCATCCGGAAAAATTAAGTCGACCCTAACTCCAAACAGGAGGCAGCACGGGGGGATTCCTTAGCCCACAGGAATGGTCTATCAGGAAGTTTTCCCAGAAACAGTAAGGTAGATCTTGATCAGTGGTCTTTCTGATTCAAATGCAAAGTTCGTCTCCCATGTAAATCAGGAATTTTTTGGGCTGTATATTGATTCTGGCTTTTTCCATGTCCCAGTGGTCCTGGTTCTTGGGGGGTTCCACTGTGAAACTGAACGGCGGGGAGACAGGGGTAGACACACCACAATCTGAGAGGGTTACTAACGTCTTCACACTCCTTTCGTTTCAAAGTACTGGGTGTTGGCAGCCCCCTTAGCACAAGGATGTTTGCTTGGGTTTATTTTCACTTACATCCATATTCCTGTTGGTAAGAACAAAGCTGCCTATCACAGAAGCTACACAATTGGTTGTTGATTGACCCTGCAGCTGCAGTTTCTACCCTGGGAGTGGGGTGGGGTGTGCATGTTCACACAACTTCGTTGACACCATCAGAGACATGCAGAAGAATGCTCTGCCACGAGCAGATTGTCTGCAGTGACAAGAAACATACTTGAGTTTTTCTTTCTCCGTTTCACAACTTTTGTCTACCAGCCACTGGCAGAAGTCACCATTTCTTCAGCTAAGAAATGCTGCTTTCCAAAATCCTTTGGCAGAGTCTCCCAGAGATTTTTTTTCTGCTCCTTCCTAATTTAGAAACAGTCTTCAAAGGGAAAAAAAAAAAAAACAAAAAACAACAAAACCCAAAAAACAACCTGAAAAATCAATCTGAGAAGAAACCAACTCTGATGTAATTCTGCATTTCTTTCCCGGAACATTTCAGAGTTAACCATCTACAACCAATACAATTCAGATGGGTTCATTTGGGGGAGGGGGGCGGGAATAAGCAAACATGTGCATACCCTAAGATCAGACCATTTATTCAAGAAGCAACATGTGACACAAATTCAAGATTTTATTAAAAATTATTTGTTATTTAACATAATATCTCGATGGTTACAGCTTTTAACAAGGCAAAATAATGAGTTATGTGAATAAACAGAAGAGTGAACGGTGTTAGCTGTGACTTTTAAATGATCACATGGTTTTAATTATTCTTTTGATAACACGCAACTTTGTGAACATCTATTCAAGGGACTGAACTCCGTGCCTACTATGGAATTTGCAGTTGAATTAGAGCTTTGTTTCCTGCCTTTGGCATTTTTAAGCAAACAAATGGAAATGGTTTTAAGAATTCATAAAAATCTACCACCTACCAAAAGCATTTAAAAGGTAAAGTGATAAGTTCTAGAAAGAGAAAAAAAAACAACACACACACACACGTATTTATTTGTGGGATAACAGTAGCAGAGAAGAGAAGTCATAATGAGGGAAGCAACCAGAAGTTCAGCCCATGCCAACCCTTTATTTGTTCTTGGCTGTCAGGGGTTTCCGGCTGATCTTTTTCGATTTGTCATTATTTTTCTTCGGTGGTTCTGGGTTTGCTTGCATGTGTCTGCCGTAGAGGCTGAAAAGAGAGAGGGAGAAATGGTGAGATTCACCTTGCTAACACAGGACCAGCTTTTATTGGGAGGGCTTTAAAGAACAGATTAATCTCCAGGAATGTTCAGGAAGCCAAAGAAAACTAAAAGTTCACTTCTGCTTGGTCTGGGTCAGACATTGTATTTAAGATTATAAAATTCTCTTACACTTACACACACGTGCGTGCACGCACACACACACAAAATACACTATGAGGTCAGTTCTGGACAAGTGTCCTGGAATTTCACACTCACTGGGCCGAGCGTGAAAACACCAAAGGAAGAGGGATCTGGGGCTGTGAGAATGGAAGATGCTCAGCCCACCTGTTCCAGAATGAAACTCGAATGGCTGTGAGCGTTGAAGTTGACAATGACAAAAACTGGGTTGAACTGAAGAGACAGAGTGTCCATTGAGTGAAAAGTGAACATCATGCCTGGCCAGCAGAGCCCAGGGGCTGGATAATGTGACAGAGAGCAATGGTGTCCAAGCCTGCTTTGGCTGCTCACCCATGATTTATAGCGCTGGGACGACGGCCACACATCAATGCCACATTAATAAGTACTGTTGATTAAATGCTGACAAAGTACCCTACAATTACAGTGGATGGCATTCGTCACAGAGCATAGCTCGCTTATGGCTGAGAGGATTGAACCCAACAGCAGATAGTAATTAATTGATAATTTATGAGTAATCCTGATTAAACAAAATTAAAAGCCACCCTCAAATAAATACGGCTCCACCTTAACTGCCCTTATAGATAAAAGTGTGGCCCAGAGAGAGCCCAGTGTGCATGTCTCCATTCCTCCAGAGGAAAGGCAATGCGTGATCTGCTTGTGGCAACTGCCTTGTGCCACGTGAATGGGGGAGGACACCGAGACTGACCTCCCGGTGCAAGGTGTCCCTTGTTCTAAAGTCCACTCAAGGAGCTGATACTCTCTTGATGCTTGCACCTTGCCAGGCAGACTGGTGGCATGTCCTGATGCTCTTGAGGACATGGACACCGTGGTTGGTGGGCCAAAGGATGGCCTTCGTGCACAGTTGGCCAACTGATTAATTAGGGAAAGTTGATAGGTGATAGTGTAGTCTGTCTTCTCCAGAGGCTTCCAAGTGTCTCCCCAGAAGGGCTACAAGCAGGTTCCACCAGCAGTGGCCATGAAGAGAGGTCTCCGCTCCCAAGGAGCTCAGAATGCAGAGTCTGGACCTGGTGGCACTGACCCACGAGCCAGAGGATGTACGTCTAGCCAGGGGCTGGGAATGTCTCCAGGTAAAGGGGGGGGACCGTCTCCCCATTTAAGTGGATCTTTAAATCCGTCTAAGGCCCCTCTCCCCTACACTTTAAAAAGGGCCACTGATCCCCCTGCAGTCTACGTCATGGACACCCAGGGGCCCTGGATCCCAGGAAAGGAACCACTGGTTTCGACAGAGGAAATTTCAGCAGGCCCAGCTGAACTGCTCTTGCTGCCCCAACCCCACCGAAGTCCCTGTCCCAATCCCGGGAACTTGTGACTGTCCCCTTACACGGCCAAAGGGGCTCTGCAGAGATGATTAAGGATCTTGCAATGGCAAGACTGTCCTCTATTATCTGGGGACACCCCTCCCTCACCCCTGTAGCATCTCTCCCAGAGACATCAAACAGGTTAAAGAAGTAGCCAAAGTAGACTTCTCCGTTACATTCCTCAGCTTAAGCAACACATACCCTGAAACATACTTTTTCCTCTAGCAGGCCCGGCCCCTCCCCTCCTCCTGGGACACAGCTTTCTTCACGCTCACACAGCAGGGTGGTGTCCCCGGAGGCCTCTGCGCTCCAAGCTCCTCTCGCCCCGCACACAGAAAAGGCCTGACTCTGGTCTGTGCATTCCTAGCTTCCTTCTGGCCTCATGTATCTCTCCTCTCTTTCCCAAACCCTTACCCCCAGAAGGGAAAAAAATATCCCTGTTCTTACTCACAGACAGCATTCAACTTTAAGGGTTACAAAAATCTGCAGAAAGACAGCTCCATAGCGCATGAGCTGGGAAATCCGGCAGGAGCGACACAAGGAAGACGTCAGATGAGGGAAAAGAAGATCTGACAAGGGCCCACGTGTCACGTCCTGAAGGAGTAAGAACTGAGGTGGGCACGGAGGGCTTCCTGGAAGAGGTGGGGGTTTCGCTGGGCCTGACAGTGGTGATCCAGCAAAGTTATCTCAGAAGGGGTTGCAAAAGCTGTTTGGAACTCAGCAAGGCTCCTTTTGTTAGGAAGGAACTAGAATGTTCCAATGTTCCAATGTCTGCCTTTTTTAGTCAGACCCCACTGTGCCTGGACCTCCTGGGGCTACACAGCAAGTCACTACCTAGGGCCAGATCAGAGAGAGCATTTCCTGAGCTTGATGTTTAAATCCTCCTCTTGCGACTTACTAGCTGTGGACTCTGGGCAAAGGATTGGCACCCCTACATCCCTCACTCGCCGTGCCTCAGCTTCTCCATCTGTAAAAAAACGATGCTGTGTTCTGAGTATGGTGGTATTAGTGTTTACAGTGAGCCCAGTACCTGGTTCGTCTACTGGAAGTGGTCAGTGGATGCTTGCTGAAAAACACCACTGACGTGGGGTTGTAGTTGGAGGGATTTAATAAAGATAATTATATGATTACTTCTTTAGGGCTTTTTCCTTTGAAAAAAAATAACATGGTATTTTCTATCAACGCCAAATCCCCAGGCATCTCTGGGAGAAAGGTTTTAATCCTCTTTGAAGAAAGCAACTAAGGCAGAGCTAAATGCATGCCCCCACTTCCTCGGTGAGTCACTGGCAACATGGGGATGCTGCTGCGTCCTCCGCCTCATCCCTGACTCCTCCAGCTGCGTGCACAGACCAGACTGGTGGGCCATGCCCACACGGAGACATCACTGGGCTAGAGCAGTAATGACAAGCATCTGAGGGTCCGAAGTCTAGGGTTCCACTCCTGGCTCCACCAGGGATTAGCCATGGGGTTTCCCTTTGGTTAGTCAGCGTGGTGGGCAGAATAATGCCCCCCACCCCCAAAATACTGACATTCTGACCCCTGAAACCTGTGAACATATTATATCATAAAGGGACTCTATGGAGGTGATTAATTAAGGATCTTGGGCTGGGGAGACTAGCCTGCATTTTCTGGGTGGGCTCAGGGTAATCACAAGGGTCTTCTGAACTTCATAAGGAAGGTCAGAGTCAGAGAGATTTGAACATGTTACACTGCTGGCTTTGAAGATGGAGGAAAGGGGCTCCCAGCAAGAAACGCAGGCAGCCTCTCGAAACTAGAAAGGCAAAGAAGGGCATTCTCCCCGGGAGCCTCCGGAAGGACGCAACCCTGCGCACACCTTGATTTCAGACTTCTGACCTCTGGAACTGTAAGAGGATCTATCTGCTTTGTTTGCAGGCACCAAGTTCATGGTACTTTGTTACAATAACAGGGAACTAATGCAGTAAATGGACCTTTCTGGGCCTGATAGGGCAGCCTAGAAGTGAGGTGTTTGCTTACCTTCAGCAGAAGAAAAACGGGAGACTTTCTGGGGATAGCAGGTCATTGAAAAGAAGTTAAAAAACTAAGTTTCGAAAAGGGCAAAGGATGCCCCAAAGGAAAAAATGGGTGCTGTTTCTACCAGAAAAAGAGGGAACAGGTGAGCAAAGAGTCTCCTCTCTACTCTAGCCGGACTGGATGCCCCCTGACCCCCCTCTATTCTCTGAAGCTAACACCCTGATCCATGTTTTGAATGTACCCAGGATTTCACTTCTAGAGGTGGCTGAGTGAGACATGGGGAGGCCAATGCCACTGGAAGAAGTTTCCCAAGAGGAGGGGGCATGCCACGCCACATAAGGCCACATGGGGAAGTGCCAGGGTTGGTGAGGAGGCAGAAGGAACAAAGCAGGGAGCAGGACTCTGGTCCTTTATGGTGGTTCCATGGGAAGGAATGGGTGGGTTTGAGTGAATTTACTGTTGGACAGTTGAAATAATTTGCAGGTGCTCGAGGCTATCAGGCTGGCCTGCAGTTGTATGGGACCTGGCCCTAGGATGATTTAGGGCAGGGGAAATAAGGGCTTGCTGTGTGGGAGTTCCATGAAGGAGGTGGCTGAGGTGTTAGCTTTGGATTGGTTTGGTTGGTTTACATATCAGAGACAACCTGGCAGGTAAATTGGTTGCTCTCTCTAGGAATTAAGCTCGCCCTGGAAAGGGCAGTCTCTCCCCCAGCCTGCAAGACCTCCGAGATGTCAAAACAGCATAAAAGACAGCAAATAAGAAACATGACTAATTAATACAATCACAGCCTTCAGGATGGCTTCTGTCTTCCTGACCCCACATCCCCACCACATGACATACTTTGCCCTTGGCCTTAGCGAGCGGCCTTAGCTTCTCTGACTCCACACGCTCCTTCACCCTCCTCCACCTGGGAAAACCCCCATCATCCCTGACACCCTGGCACAAGGCACTGCCCAGACCAACGTGTCTCCTTAGCACTCTGCTCAGGCAGCACCTGTCCTGCCCTCCTGGAGCCCACGGCACCCTGCCCTGGGGATCCCCAGACAACAGTCCCAGGGCTTCACTCCCCTCTGCCTTCGTGCACCCTGCACCCTCAATGACGGGTGACTCTGGGCAAGTGGCTCAGCTGTCACAGTCGAAGCCCGTATCTGCAACCTAAGGATGAACACTCCTAGCTACCTCGTAGGGCTTGGGCGAAGATTAAACTGGACCCTGGGAAGGTCTTGTCTGTGCAGAGACTCAGCAGACGTTCCAGAACGGCAGCTGACATCTCTGACCTCTCGCAAAGGTCCAAGACTCAGGCTGAGCTGGCCAGTTCCCCCCAACCTGACATGTTGCCTTTGAGCACATAACAGAGCCAGGAATATGACCTTGTCATTATGCGCCTTCAGAGGGAGGAGGCTTCCAGTGGGCCCTGAAATCGGGCCACCAGCTTGAGAGCGGCGACAGAGGGAGCCTGGCTCAAGGTCACCAACAGGGCAGCAGCCGTTGGGGGACAAAATGTTCAAGCCCTAGAGCAGAGGGACCCGATGCCACAGAGTCTTAGGAAGTCTCCTCTCCCCGACTCACATGTGAGGTGGACAGAGGATAATTGAAAGGTGAGTAAGGAGTGGAAAAAACCACCAAAGAACAATCCAAAGTGACAGGAAAGGTTCCATTGTGCACAGGAGTCTGATGAGCATGCTTCCGTCACTGAAGAGAACCTCAAAGGCGGGGGGCCTCTGGCTGCTCTCCGCTGGGGGCCGTGAGCGGGCTGGCGCCACTCAGACCCCTCCTGGGGCTCTCATCGTAAGGAGGCTGGTATGCATGCTTTTCTATTACTGATATCCAAATTTTACTGAATACGGGCAGTCTCATTGTGGAAAAAAATCCACAGGAGTCTTCTCGTCTCTTCCAGACCCTCAATCCCTTCAGGGCTGCAGCAGAAGACCACGGTGGGCCCACCCCATTCCTTGTGAAAATTCCCTCTCTTGGCTTCCGTGCACCATCTTGGTTCTTAGTCTCTCCTTTGGACACTTCTTCAGTCCTTTAGTTTCTGCTTCTACCTTTGTTTTCTCTTCCCTAGAAAGGACATCTCACTTAGCAGTCAGTGACCACCTCTGAGCAGCACCTCCCCACCTCCCCCCCGCCCGCCAAGCCACCGCCA
The DNA here is from genome assembly GCF_054177405.1 of Leptonychotes weddellii. Classification (NCBI taxonomy): domain Eukaryota; kingdom Metazoa; phylum Chordata; class Mammalia; order Carnivora; family Phocidae; genus Leptonychotes; species Leptonychotes weddellii. The sequence goes on from NC_138373.1 coordinate 49,593,714, forward strand.
TCTTCAGCCCCTGCTGTGCCTGCCTTACTCCCACTTGGACACTGAGCTATTACACTCAACCAAAGCACAGAACAGTTCCCTACGCCGACTTCCACAGGTCTGTCCCTCTAGGTCTCCAGACCTTGAGGATCAAAACACAGAAGTCACTTTGACGTCTGCCTCTTTTTTTTGGTGATCACGTAAATCAAGTCTGATTGGCGCTTCCTCTGAAATTCTTAGCCTGGGGACGCCTGGGTGGCTCAGTCGTTAAGCGTCTGCCTTCGGCTCAGGTCATGATCCCAGGGTCCTGGGATCAAGCCCTGCATCGGGCTCCCTGCTCCACGGGAAGCCTGCTTCTCCCTCTCCCACTCCCACTGCTTGTGTTCCCTCTCTCGCTGTGTCTCTCTCTGTCAAATAATAAAAAAAAAATCTTTAAAATCAAAAAAATTTAAAAAAAAAATGAAATTCTCAGCCTGGGACCAGGGAAGTATCTGAAACTCCAAGCCGTGCTCTAGGTGCTTTTTCAGCAGGAGGAGAACACAGCTTTCAATAGCTTCTCAAAAGGGTCATAACCCAGTGGATTAATTAGGCTCTTTATGGTGCTTATTCTGATTTTCATCAACCTGTGATTTTTATCTATTCTTTTCCTCTGCCCAAAAATAGGCCCCATCATATGGTCATTAGATTATTATAATGGGTCCCTTCCCTCCTCCAATGTGTCCTACACCTGGCAGAATCATCTCTCCCTGGTTCACGTATGGAAAACAACATCCACTGCTCACCAGGTCATGTACCTAGCCTGGTACGTGACATAAAGCAGCCACAGGACATATCATGTAATGCTGAACTCAGCTACTTCCTCTCTCTGTCCTCTAGTGCACCCGAGTGCAGGAAGGCTGGTCTGGAGGAAGGCAGTGTGGTGGACAGTCAAGATAACCTGGGGGCGAGCCCTGCCACCTAGCACCTGTTAACCTCAGAGTCCTCCCTCTTTCCAGAATATCTGTTACCTTCACTGGAAAATGGGATTATGTGCACACTGTCTACCTCGCAAGTGCTCTGGCAGCCAGAGCAGCTTGGGCTCCTCCGTGTGTTTGAAAAATAAAATGGTGCTAAATCGATCTGAGCCCTGGCAGTAGCCCTTCCTGCCAGGCAGCAGTCCTTTTGGTCTGTTTCTTGCTGATCTGTGTTAACTACTATCTGGAATGTCTGCCTGGGTCCTGTTCTGCAATTCGGATCCCATCTGTGTTTTTAGGCTTTTCAGGGCTTTCGCCCCCTGCCCCAATTTCTGCCTTCACAGGACACTATGGGATTTATTAGGATTTCACCAACAAGTGCTAGATGGTACACAGGTTCCTGCTCTCAGCTTGTCATTCTGAAGTCTCGGCAGTGCCATGATTACAACACATCGCAGTTACGCCTACCAGACATTCGGCCCCCACTGTCACAACAATCCAGGGAAGAACGGGCTTTTCTTCATTTTTCGAAGGAGGAAACCAAGGCTTAGCAAGTTTAGGCCCGGATCAAACCCAAGCAATTGCTCCCAAGTTCAAACTCTGATGCGGGGCTCGATCCCAGGACCCTGGGATCATGACCTGAGCCGAGGGCAGATGCTTAACCCACTGAGCCACCCAGGTGCCCCCCAAGTTCGAACTCTTAATGCACTGAATTATCTTGTCTCCCATCTTCTTTAGATTTCTCAGATTTGTCTTCTTAATAAGCCTACCATTTTCTTGAGGGCGGGGACTGCAGAGTTCACTTCTTTTGTATTCTGTATACTCAAGCACAGCTAGAAGCACATTGTGTGCTGTGTAAATATTGTGTTTCAGAATGCCAGGTATATGAGAGGTACAATATGCTGTTCTTAAGTCATTTGCTCATGTCATATGCCTCCCTCCTGTTGTTTTGGGTGTTTCCATGGAAAGTCCTTATACAGACCAAGAAAAGAACCAATCTGAAAATCCAAGTTATATGGCCGGTGACAATAATGGAGAGAAATAATTCTGTTTATAATCTGTAATCCTATGGTGGGATGCTAAATTTAAAGTCTCCACAAATAAATCTGTGGACAAAGTGTGAAGCCTAGATTATTAATAAGCATTTTGTAATATCTGTATTTATCCTATCTAGCAGCTATGAGGGGCTGGTGACAGAACCTTAGCACAGAAACTGCTGAGTCCTAAAGAAGAAAAAAAAAATTAATAGTTACCATATTCCCAGGAGAAATCTCATTAATTCAAAAGGCAATGATTTTTGAGATCAAACCTCTAAGAGATGGTTCCATGCAGCTCCCTAACGGCAGTCTGTGTCTTTCCCGTTTTTCTCCATTAAAACCCCTCACGCCTCTGCATCCCCAACACACAGTAAATCAGAGTATAAACATGCATTTTGAAATCCATGGAAATAGCCGAAAGGAATTCACAGATGGCCTAAGACGGATATTAAGCTATACAAAAATATAAAATATAAAGCAGATTTTAAAATACCCCTGTACATTCTGGGCTCACTATCTGCCCCATTGGAGGGGAGAAATGAGGATTCTGGCAGAGCAAAACTAACAATCTCGTGCACCAAAGATGCTCATTAAACTTCATCATCCTGTCTACTCTAATGATGCTTTTACTTAATAAAAATTCCCCGAGCAGTTGCAAGGATATTAGGCAAGGTCTTTGGTTATGTATCAGAGGTCCGAGCTGTCACCAGGCAAGCATGCAGTTCAGGGGGTAGATTCCCTGGGGAAGGAGCAAATCCAGCTTTCACGAATACATGCAGAGAAAAATCAATAACTGCAACTTGCTTCCCTGCTTAAGCATTTAAGAAAACAGGTAATCCTTTTAAATTAAACTGTGAAGTGCTAAATGTTGCAATTTCCAGAATAAACTAAAAGGCAAGAGGAAACAAGTCTAAGGGCATTTGTAAGTTTCCCAAACAAGCTTCCTTAATAGACTTCATACCCAGCCTGAATATTTTTTATGAACAGAATTATTTTTTGATCTAGTACTTAACATTTGCAGAGATTAAAAAAGAGACATCTAACCATACATGCGTGTGTTAGTGGTACACACTCAGATATACAAACTTAACCATAAATACCAGGGAGTGAGGAATTCTTTTTATATGTGCAATCTGCCCCCTTCAAAAATTATTCTTAAAAAACACTACTGTTAAAATTCACTAAATTGAATCTGGCTCTCAAAAGCCACATAATAAAGTAATTCTCTAACAGATACCTTAACACGGACAGCTGGATATTAATACCACGTAACCATAAATTACTTGTTGCGATTATATAACCTACTTTAAATTTCACATCCTGCCAAACAGACTTGACTGGAGAGATTACTTCAGTTGAGGCAAGAGTGAGGCGCCACCCAGAACCATGAATTTAAAAGGCAGTAAGACCATCCGGCTACATGTTCAGTGATACCATCGACACAAAGTGGATCAAAGCATCAACAGGAAAAGTCACCCTGAGTAATGCCAGCTCAACTCCGAGGCCAGTGGGTCTTGGCAGTAAGCTGACCGAAGGTATTAACAAAGCTGGAGAGAGATTCTGCCCCTCACAAGTGTTGGTCTTGGTCAGCGGTACAAACGATGGGGTAAATGTTGGCAGTGGGCATTGAAGCACCGCCCCCTGCCCCAGAAAGGTGGTGAGGACCCAGGCTGGGAGTCCTGTGTGCCTGTGCGTGTCCTGCTAGCGTCATGTCTCTAAGAGGAAGCAGAGAAGACAAACGTGGTTGGCTGCCCCAACCCTTCCAACTCTCTCCCCTCTTCCGCCTCCCACCTCCCACTCCCAGCCCCCAGCATGTGGGCAAACACGTCAGGCCCCTGCCCACTTTTGAGATTCGTGCTTGCCATTTACTCTGCCTGGAGTGTTCTCGTGGCATCCCGGAGACAGGCACGACCACCGTCTCCATCTTACAGATGAGGGTATGGAGGCCCAGAGCAATTCCACGCCTCGGAGGTGGATGGCTATATTGCCTCCACTTTAATGTCAAAACTCGGCTCAGTCTGACACTGTTCCCTTTGCCCGGGGCGGGGGGGGGGGAGCACAATGACTAGTTCATACATGAGCCTGTGGTCAATTTGAGCCAACTAAGAAAGACCTATGATCTTTGCTCAAACCGTCAGGAAGAGAAGTTGTCTTCCAGTGATTTTGGTGAGGAGCCCAGGTGTGCTGTCAGCCATACTGACATCTTGTTTAGAGAGCCTGCCTGAGAGAGAAACCAGCCCAGAGAAAGCAGAAGTGAACGATGAAGAGGGATGGGTCCAATGACACTGAGCCCTTACATCATGCCATGCCTGAAGTCTATTGTTTTGGTGGATTATTTTGAGCATACAATAACCAAATAATCCCCACTTCTCTTAGTTTTGTGTTTCTTGCAATCAAAGGGATGCTGAGTCCTGACTGACTCCTCACTCTCATCTATTTCCAATGTGAAATCCTAAGAGAGGTCCTTTTGCCCACATTACCCATCTTTAACCACATTCATTTCCTTCACACCAACAGTCACAATATAATTATTTTATTTATTTGATTCCTTGCTCTTTCCTACCTCCCTTAATAGCAGGCTACCTCTCAGAGAGCATGAACCTTGTCTGTCTTATTGGGTATCCTCTGTGACTGGAACGCCACAGGCATGGCATGAACGTTTGTTGACTGAATGAAAGCGTACATCACTGCACTTACTGGGATATACTGAAAGTATCTAACTCTGTGGACAGCTTCCCAAAGGGATCACTAGTGCCTCTGAAACAGGGACTGTCTTAATCATTGTGTTTCTCCAGTGCCTGCCACCCACTAGTCACCCAGTAAGTATTTACTGGTAGACTGCAAGACTATCTTAGCCAATGCATCTATCTCCCAATGTCCTCAGTTCCGTGCTCTTCGAGTGATGATCCGTCAGCTTCCCATTTCCAGCTGACTACCAGAAGGGCATGTGTCATGCAGGCCAAGGCAAGTGTTCTAGTCTTTGGGGGCAGTTATCCTGTCATGGAATCTTGGTTTGTACATCAGTTCCCTGTGTGTTTTCCTCTGTTTCTGCAAGATTTCTGAGGCGGGAAGGCTGCCGGAGAGGCTGGAGGTACAGTAAACGCACCACTGCGCCATTTTGTGAGGCCTCTTGGGGGCCCAGTCTGTCATCCTCTTGTGGAGACTCACTTCCACAGCACTGTGACCAGGGGTTTCCATAAATTCCTTTAAAGTACAGTGGGCTTTTAGTGAATATTAATCCTATCTAATACTAGTAAGACCTAGTTGAAGATAGTAATTGTTTTTAAAGAGTAATTAAGTGAAAATGAACATTATAAAACCAGTAGAATCCCACCCCCCCCCCTTCCTTTGGACAAATTAAAAACCAGAATACATTTTTATGATCACGGAAAGGTAAGAGTCTTTCTGGCCACATCATGTGGTTCGTTCATGAATGGCTCAAGGTTGTTTACGACCTCTAACACGATAAAGCTAGTGACCACAATAGCAAAATTCATCTAGCACTTACTGTATGTTAGCACTTCTGCATGAAGCTTCTATGGCATTTTCCATCTAGCAACTCATTTAAACCTGAAGCAATATCGCATGAATGAAAGAAGGCACGTGGCTCCAGATATAAGTGATAACGCAAATGAAGAGCTAATGTCACAGAACTAGGAATGTTAGTGTCTAAACAGAGAAACTTCGCTTTTTCTTCTGTTTTTCAGATAAGGACAAATAGTAAAAGCATATTTAGAGGTTATTATTCCTCCTACCCCTACCCCTCTTCCTCTTTGTGGCTAACCATTGGGACTCTCTGTTTCTGAGACTGCTCCTTCCTCAGTTTCTCTCTGCCCAGGTGGCTTGGTGATTTGACCATGGCAGGGGACTCATGGCCAGGTCAGTGGAAAGCTAGCCATTTCTTTAAATTTAAGTACAAGCCTATAGGTTCCCGGGGCAGGGCAAATAACACTTGAACTGAATTCAGAAGGCTTCGGAATTAATCTGGTATCTGGATAATCTGCTTCCCTAGACAGAAGATGGGGCGTTTGGACCTACATAGGGGTGGTAACTGTCTAGCCTGCACCCTGTCAAACCCCTCACGGGGATGACTGGGCGCTGCATGAGACAGTACCCAAACCTCGCCCAGCTTGAACCGTCCAGGCAATGGCTTGAACCCTGTAAGAGTTGGACATCTGAATGGAACTGGCCAACTTTACACATGAAGCTTGTGTAAGCACTCTGCTTTTATTAACTTGTCTAACCCTCAAGGAAAATCACGTTAAACGAAACCTTACAGGGCTCACCTCTCCGAGGTTCCTTTTATGTTCGGGTCAGATTAAGGCATGATGCTTGCGCTCTTACACAGCATTGTATTATGTGCCCCTCTTTTCTGTGAGGCAAGTCACATTCCACTTAAAAAAAACTGAAAAATAAAAACTTAAAAATAAACACCAGAAAGCAACCATCTACATAACAGGTGGACTTATGCACACAGTGCTTTACCTAGGAGGCTCTCTCTCACCAAGGGGACCTTCAGGAAGCGGCAGCTACAGAACACTGAACTACCCATTACTCCAGGCCATCTCCCTGGCAAAGTGGAATCCCCCCTCATGTAAACAGCTCTCTCTAAAGTGGGGAACCCCACTCCTGGAACATGGCCTATCAAGTTGAACTGTGCTTTTCATCCATTCCTGATACCAATCTTTGAACTCCTGGCCAAGAGTAAGGAAAGGCCAGCAGGAGGGGAGGAGACCAGCTTTTGGTGGCTAAGAAACAAAGTGGTATTTGGGAACAAGCCAACAACTGTTGAAAGAATATGGACTCCCACATATAGGAACTGAACAGGAGACAAGCCTTCAGATCCCAACCTTCTTTGGTTACACGTTCATGTTTCTGAGTTTTGTGGAGAAAACATACTCCACAAAGGACTAGGACATTTAAAAACTACTTTTAGCCTGATATATTGAGCAGATTTCATATATGTCATCCACTCCCTTCTAGATTTTGTAAATCAGATTTTTAAGAGTCTCTGGGAAATTTATGGTCTTCGAGTGCAAAAGGTTAGAAACGAAGGTGTTTGTGAGTTTATGCTTGATGTTAAGAAGCATCTCCTGGAGGACCCATGCATTAGCAATAAATCTGAGTGAGGACCCCAGGAACACATCAAGAAGAGGATAGGATTCTCCCCTGGGGCTCAAGCTTTCATTGTTTGATGCCCCCAGCAGGCCTTGTCGACTCAGAGCAAAACTGTGGCCGTGGGTGGGGAGGGAAGAGCTCACGCTTGTCATAACAGACCTCATCCAAGAACCTCAAGTGTTTCATCTAGGAATCTCACCCACAACACACTCCTGGAAGGTGCGAGAGCATTCTAAATACAGATGGTGAAAGTCAAAGCAGGAGGTGGAGAAGCCAGAGGACCAGGATATCTGTGGAATACCACCCCGGGCTGCTCTTTTCTTCTGGTTTCCAGGATAGAATATTGTGGTCATGATGTGGCCAGGAGGATGACAGCTGGGTAAGAAATGACGAAGAAATGCGTGCACAAGAGCTTTTTCAAATACTGACAAACCGTGTTCTGAATCAACTGATTCAAAGGGACCTATGTTCTCGGGGAAAAATATTCATCCCCTGAATAGCTTCTCATAAAGATTTCTGCCCAATATATTTCCCCCGGAATGGCCAAAGCCCCTCTTAGTCAGCAGTACTTGCTAAACTGAATCACTACAGGGAGTTAATTTTTCTCCTCGTCAATATTTCAGAAAGCTATTTTTAAAATCTTATTTTTAAACACATATTAGTACTTCTAATTGGTAGAGACAAACTCCGTACTTTCACAGATCTACAGAAGAGCTCTGTCCAAAACACAAAATCCACAAATGTAACTTCCAATTTTCTAGGAGCCACATTAAGAAAGTAAAAGTAAACAAATGAAATCAACCTTCATATATTTTAACCCAATATATCTAAAATATGATCATTTCAACATGTAATCAATACAAACATAATTAATGATCTACTTTATCCTTAATTTAAAGACAAATGACTTAGGAAATATATCATGTAAGTTTAATTTTTTTTTTTTTTTGTACTAAGTGTCTTTGAAATCTGCTGAGTATTTTTCAGCACATCCCAATCAGACATCTGTAATTCACCAGCTCAAGAGCCGCATGCTGTTTGTGGTTACCGTGATGTACAACAGACACAGACCATGTGAATATGGGGGAGTCGAGCCATCTCTTGTACTAAAGGCATTCTGAGAGCTGAGGGACTCTTTCTTGGCACTTGGTTTTTGTGCTTCAGAAAAAGGAATGATGGACGGACACATGGACACACACATACACATACCCAGAGTATTTTTTTAAAAAGTAATCCCACTTAGCTAGAGGTTCTTCCACTATCTTTAATTATTTATAATAGTTCTCAGTATGAGCCTGGAAAAGTCTTCAGGCCAATATAAATAATTCCCAAAGCTCATGAACACTACTTGGTTGGAGAAAAGTGTAGTCAGTCCTCTTTCCCAAAAACAAACATAAACCCAGCTGTAAGAGCGGAAGGTCCTCAACTCACAGCCAACCAGGCTGCACTCTCCGCAAGGCCTCCACTAGGAGGGGCTCGAGAAGCAGCAGCTGCAGGCTAGGAGTACTGTGCGTCACAGGGTTTGGCCATTTCGCAAGCAAGCTGGACTTCCTCACTAAGCTGGGCTCCTTGTGAAGTGACAAATACCAATTCTAGCCTCGGGCACATCACTCTGCTCTGTCTCCCTATCCGTCTCTGACCTCTGGGCCAGGAAGTCTGGGGGATGAGCCACAGGGAGGTCTATAGAAGCTCACTGCCAATGGTCACGAGGCAGGGCTTCCCACTCATGCATGTAATAAAGGAGAAAACTGGGTGCTTAGAAGAGATTGGGGACAAATAGTAAATCTGCTGGCTATCCCATGGCTAACAGTATTTTTTAATTTGCCATTCCTCACCAAAGTATTTTTTCCATACAATTCAGCAATAAGAAACTGAAAACTAAAGGAAGGATAGGATCCAAAACTTGTCTACTATTGAGCTTCCAGAGATGCCTTCATTATTCTTTTGACAACTGTTGACTTGTTCCCAAATGCCACTTTGCTTCTTTCCTTGTAACGACACAGCCCCTCACCCACTAGCCTCTTTGGGTTTCCTTGCTCTGCTTCTGCCTCCCATGTTACCTGGGGGCTGTCACCTTTGCCTCTGGCTAACACTGTTGGTGACCCTCTCTTATGGGGGGCACTTGATAGGGTTGACTTTGAAACTGCCCACAATGAGCCATGTAATACTGGCTGAACATGAAGGTTCTGGACAGACTTAGCCGCTATGCAGCCTGGGCCACTCCAAGCCTCAGTTCTGCAATCTATAAAACAGACCTATGCTGCCCACAGTTTTGAGGAATGAATGAGAAAATCATGCAAAAAGCTTATCGCTATGCATTAAACATGAACTTTTTTTTGCATTACAACCACTCTTAGGAGATGATAGGTCAGTTCTGCAGGATTTCTCACAAATGAAAAAGGAAGGGTCCAAGCCCTGATACGTCTGATTTCCAAATCCAGCCAACTTTTCCAAAGAGAGGGAGGGGAAGAGAGAGAGAGAGAGAGAGAGAGAAAGGGTATCTTTCTCTGTGCTTAGCATCGATGTGGGAGTTAAAACATCTGGCACACTGTTAGACCTGGTTTTGAAGTTCATCTCTAACAGACAGCAGCTGGGTAACCTTGGCAAACTTACCTAACGTCTTCTGAACATGCTTTCTATCTGGAAAGTGGGAATGAGAGGAACAGTACATATCTCACAGGGTCACTAAGAGGATGAAATAACAAGGTGTTTAGCAGGTACCACACAGGTGCTCAGTAAACCAAGGCTGTTATGTACTCTGTGCTCTGAATTGGGACTGTCCATTCTAACCTTGGTTGAAGCCAGAGTTGCAAAATGCTCTTGGGTTGTGTGCTGAAAGTTTTACACAAAACACAGTTTCTTTCCAAAGAGATGTTTTTTAAAGTGCTGTAACATGCATGCTTGAGGAAAACAGCAAATGGCAAAGATCATCAGGTGAGGATCTTAAATATGAAACTACTAACAAGCTGGAACTCAGTTAAGCGTCTGACTCTTGGTTTCGGCTCAGGTCACGATCTCCGGGTGGTGGGGCCAAGCCCCATGTCCAGCTCCACTATGAGTGCAAAGTCTACTTGGCATTCTCTCTCTCCCTCTGCCCCTTCCCCCCAACACACACTCTCTTTCTCAAATAAATAAATCTTAAAAAAAAAAAAGCTTAGTCACTTTCTGAGCCGGGTCTTCACTGAATATAACATATAACCATGCTAGTCAAGGAGAATCATGGAGAAGCTTCCTGCAAGAAGGTTCACCGGCTTTTGCTCTGTCCGTGGTTCTGAATGGGCAGCTCTCCAGAACAAAGTGAAGAAATGAATAAAGGTATCGAGTACATCGTTGTGCTCTTGCTTCAGCCCTCTCATTCACAGGCTGAGCTGTTCTCAGATCTATTCAGATGGGAACCACATTACGTAAGAGTCAATAATCTTTATGGTAACTCTGCAGTGAAAGTGCCATTTGTTGTAATGAACACTGATCATAAGTTAAGCCCCTAGCTACTCTCTCTGTTATTTTTCATTATACTGTTCCTTGCTCTGTTATATTTCAGGAGTACTGAGGGAATTCATCCAACTATGTTCGCTAGTCAGCTCTTCGTTACTCAGATTAGATTCTGCTAAGATGCAACGAAGCAATTTGCAAACACACTGATTCTTAAGGAAATGCATCAGACGCTGGTTATATGTTCTCCTCGCGGATGCCAGTGGGCACCCGCCCCTCCCTGGTTATTTGTCCCCCTTAATTTGCTATTTTCCTCTCTATTTATCTTCCACTCAATTCACAGTATGGTTCTCTGGGCCCAAATCCGAGAGACTATTAAAGTGTTTCTGGGTATTTTTTTTCCTCCAGTAACGACTCTTTGTTCAATTCGACACCCAGAATAATGTTTCCAAAATCATCACTGCCTTTCACATAGCTCTCACTTGCAAACACCACTCTGCTTACATTACAGTCATACCCCCTCCGGCTGCTTTAAAGGGCACTAACTCCAAAAGGCACACCAGTGAGGGAGAACTGGAAGTTTTCCATTTCTTCAAAACCCAGTATGAAAAATTCATTTTGCACGTTGGTATATTAAGCTCGAGAGTGGAATTTCCATATGCCTCTGTGCTTCATGCTCTTGGGCTTACTTGCTTACAAGCAGGGTGGGAGTCCTCAGGGAGCCCACGTCACTGCCAGGCCTCAGAGGTCACCAGCACAAAGGCGTGGAGACTGTGTGGGCTGGATTTTTGGCCACCGACACTTGTGGGCTTTACTGCTCTTCCTCAGTCTGACGCTTCAGTCCATCCTCCTCTGAGACTGGGCACCTTCCCTGTTCATTAGGCCATTAGGTTTCATCGTGAGAGTAATTTAAAACATTAAGGATGAAAAAAAAAAGGCACCTGCAGGCACCAAAGTTCTGGGTTTGCCACCCTGCATATCTTTTTAGGGCAGACTTGGCTGGAAATGTTCCCTTTTCGGAGAAATCTAGCTCAATGAGCTGAAATATATTCAGACAGGCGGGCTAGAGTAATGCCGTGTTCTCTTTTACTGTATGTTCTCCTGATACACATCAGACAAAAGCCGAGAAGAAGCTTTGATTAAAATGTCTACAGCTCTTTAAAAATATTAAAACCTTTCTTTTCCAGACATGATCCAGTGCTTCTGGTGAGTGCAGAAGGCTATCTATCGATGCACGTGAAGATCACGTGTACTGTGAACATACGTCAAGCAATCCCACACAAGGTCATGCTCCTTAGGAATTTTGTAGTTGTGGAGAGGGTGGGCAGAGAATCGAGGCCAAAAAAAAAAAAGAGTTCAAGATACGGGTTAGGAGGTTAATTCCTTTAAAGTTGAGATGAGCCATATGTACGCTAACATTATCAACAAGAAGGACAAAATTGGTAAACGAAGCTCCCCCGTACTTGAGGGAAATAATCACGCTGAGTAGTTAATTAACCCAAATCTCAATTTCACATTAGGTGTAACACATGGAAACAGTAAACAAGCAAAAGCATCAGAAAATTTTAGCAGATATTAAATTAGGAAACATCTAGCATTTGACAAGTACAACTATACACCAGAAGCTCAAAAGAAGGCCCATTTATGATGGTCCGATAGATTAACCCCCCATTCAAGAGGAATCACCAAGGAATACATTGTCATACAGAACCTGTCTGAGCCTCAGTTCACTCCTATGTGAAACAGGCATTCTCTGTGCCACCTGAGAGCGTTAGTTATGAGGACCGGGCGTCAGGTACTTGGCACCTGAACATGGTTCCCCCTGAACATGCAAGGAACAACTACCCAAAGAATCCATTCAAAGCGCACCTGTTAGCACACAGTAAGACATTAAGAATGAATGGAAGCACATAGACGGAAGGGTGTTGCAATGAAAATAATATGTGAGACAACACTCGTGTTGTTTAAAACATGTTCTACGCGTGCTGCCGGCAAACCATTATCGACCTGGCTTATGTAGCCGGGCCAGCCATGTGTTTCCTTCATGGTCTTGCCGATCTGGTCCCGGTTACAAGTCCCCACTAGTGAAAAAGTTGGTGGTGACATGGTCCATCGTGAATTACCCTTCTGTGACATGAGGGGCTGCTGTCGCTGAGAGAGAACTACTCTAGGCCTGTGGCAAGTCCCCTGCCCTCTTGTCTTGCAGGTAAGGCTTCCCCTCATCCCAGATGCACTCATATTAAGAAAGAAATAGTTAACGACAAACGGAGGGAGGAGCAGCCCCACTGCCTGTTTCCGTCAGTACGTACTTTGGTTGGGTACCCCACAGCAGTGTCCTGCGTGTTTCCTTCAGCAAAAGGTGGCAGGCCAGCCCTCCACCGCAGCGTACAGCAAATCGACTCGGAAAGACCGCCAACCCCAGACGCAGGGGCACACAGACATTTATTTGTAATGTGCCAAATATGGACGCTCCCTGGCTAGAAGTGGAGAGAGAAACTTAACTCTGACAGTAATCCCAGCTACATCTGTCTTCATTTTTAGCTTCCAAATTTCATTTCCAAAAGAAAAAGAAATACATTACAACCCATTTAGAAATCAGAACTGGGCTAAAAGGAAAACTGCCAGAAGTCTCCTACCTCAACATAATTTCTACCAGCATTTTTGTATTTAAGTTTTCATCCGAAGTATTTTTTTAAATAGTAATCATACTTTATGTTGTAATTAGGTGTGTACTTTTTTTATTTTTTTAAGATTTTTTTACTTTTGGGTAATCTCTATACCCAACGTGGGGCTCGAACTCACAACCCCGAGATCCAGAGTCACAGGCTCTACTACTGACTGAGCCAGTGGGCCGTCCCTAGGTTTATAATTTTAAACAGATGTTACTGCATCGGCAGTTGCCACAAATCATAAACACAATCACTGACAGGCTACCTGTGAATCCATACTGCATTTCAACTTTAAGACAAACATTTCTTTGTTTTGGGGACAGACTGCTTCCAATATTCTGTTTTAACAGAAGAGCATCTTTAGCAGTGTGGTTTTGGGCAAGCCACGTGACCTAGCTAAGCTTCAGTTTTTCTCAATGGGGAAAAAAAAAACAGGGATAAATGATATTAAGCAGCATCATTACAGACTTTTGTTAAAGTTAAAGAGATCATACATTTAAAACAGTATCTCACAAAAATGTAGGCCTCTGCTGATGTGGTAACACACGAAGTCACGTTCCATAATGAAGCGTACCTGCACGTAAGTCAGAAACACATGGGGAGGGGAAGGAAGATCTAGTCTTTCGTTCACCAAGAAGAGCCCTTGAGAAAGTGACAACCACTGGGGAGAGCCAACGTGCCCTTACAGAGAGAGGACTGTCAGGTGGGCCCCGAGCAGGTCTCAAGAGACGCCAGGGCCACTTCCATCTGGGGTATAAGGGAGTTACGTGCGCGGTCTCAAAAATTGCAGTATCTTTTAAATACGCACACCTAACAAAGTGACAATTTAATACAACAACAACAACAAGGACAGTAAAAGCAACATGATGGCTTATATGTAAACACAGTGGTACTCGACCAGGCCCGATTTCCCCCTCCACCAGGGGCCTTTTTGGCAATGTCTAGAAACATCTTTGGTTGTCCCAGCTGGTGGTGGGGGATGGGGTGGAGCTGGCATCTAGTGGCTAGAGGCCAGGGATGCTGCTAACCATCCTACAACGCACAAGACAGTCTTCAACAACAAAGAATTATCTAGCCCAAAAGTCAATTATTGAGGTTGAAAAATCCTGATGTAAACAAAACTTGTAAGTAAAATTAAACCTGAAGCCCTTCCTTAATATTAAAGCCAGGAAGAAGTGGGTCTGTTTCTCTGACCCCCCCTGAGCCCCCTCGGATACAACATCTTTCCCCCAAGTTATGTCTCTCAAAGGTGTTCTGAGAGAGGACTGCACATGTACACATGCAAGCTTCACATTTTAATCCTATGTACGTATTTTTATTAATTGTAAGTGATGCCAATTATCATCTGGAATACTGCTAAACTGTTTCATTTAAAAATAAATTTAAGAATGTGAATTGATTTAAGGAAAACCATTAAACCTTATAACAACTTAGGTGCTATCTGGATACAGCGAAAGTCACTCTCCTAGAGAATAGTGTTTCCATACACATTATTCTTTGTACAGATACCATTCGGATGTAGCTCTTTAACAGATTCCATTCGAGGCTGACGCTGACGTGAGGTTAGTAAAATTCCCCAAGTTATGTAATGGAAAGAAAAATACAGACCTACTATTTCCAAAGTTTCTTTTTCTCTGAAGGGAACTGAGCTTTTGGTAATAATCAGAGATTTCGGAACCAGGCTATTGGGGCAGCGTTCCAAAGACAGGCACTGATCAGGACTTTACCAAAAGCAGCAGGTAGGATTCTGGAAAATGCCCTGTGAAAGTTGGGAAGAGGACTGTTCTGGATACCTGGGTGTAGAAAAAAACGCTGTTTATAAACTAGGGCTAGAGAGAGTTCACATACACACACACACACACACACACACGCAGGTGTGACCTGGATGGAAATTAGCACTCGGAAGAGATGTAAAACCTCCAAGTTCAATGGCATAGTGTGAGGAGAGAGAAGCGTACGTTACTCAGCCCCCTACGGAGGAGTTCACATCTACAGAGAATAAGCCCTCCCCAGTGACCACATCTCAGGCTCAGAGTTAAGGATTCTAGCCCAAGAGGTCTCCGTGGATCCTGTGAAGGAAGGGCTCCCCAGGAAAGTCAGTGAAGCGGGGTGGAGACTTGCAGATTTCTGCATCGGGAAGGCTGCACCCGCCACAGCGCTAGATCCGGCGCTTTCACGAAGGTGTCAGTTTAACTGCAGATACAACTCAGCAATCTGAATTTCTAGGTATGAAATGAAGAGAGAATTGCAGATTGGACTACAATTCGAGCTTGGAAAAAAAAAAAAAAACACCACTGCAAAAATTAACACTCTGTCAGGCAAAGTCAAAAGAAAGCCCATTACAACTCAATCTTCATAAAATCCTTCCTCAATTGCTAGTGACTCAAGGAACTAGAATTCAATGGATAGTAACACATCAATGTCAAAAGAGACTTAGAATGCAGACACGGGGCCAGAGATTTTGAGGTGCTTCCCATTAAGCCCCTTGTTCCAGGTACCATTTTATTAAGGAGCTGAGTGGTCACGCCAGGAACACACAGCGCACCGAGTCTCTGCTCCAACTGCCTCCCCTGCCCTCGCGCTCGGGGTACCAGGAATCCGCCGGAGGCCACGCTTGAATGTGTGTGCAGGCGGGAGCAGCTCTAAGGGCGTCACTCCTGCACCAGCTGGTGGACAGGCTAGGCACTGAGGAGCTGGAGTGCACGTGCCAGGGTGATGCCCGGGACTCCCCTTTCTGGTCCAGCCAGCCCGCTCCCTTTCCTTCCTCCTCTGGGGCTGCCCAGGGCTCCGCAACCATTGGAAATCGTCTACTCCTCTTCAGAGCCCAGCTGTAGCCCTCCGATTTCTACCCAGGACTGCTGCCTGACAGCCTGTCCTCAACCTTTTGGTCCACGCCACTGTAACTGGGGACACGATGCTCTCCCAGAGCTCACACTGGCTTGCCACTGAGACCCTAGTAGAGGCGGGGCACTGCGTGGTTTGAAAAATCTCCCTCCCACCGCACTGTGGCCATCCCGTTCTACCTAGATACCCTCTGGGGCATTTGACTTCGCTGTCCTGACACTGGCTCGATGCTGGTGCACACTCCTCGAACCGGTGGAGACCCAGAAGGCCAAGACGGTATCTTATAAATCTCTATCCACATAGCCTGGCCTTGTATCTACAAAGTACACTTACTGCATAATTGCTCGTGCGCTGATTGATTAAAAGAGGCTCAGATTTACTCCCTTCCCAGGTTCCTAAGAAGAAATATACCATGAAACTGAAGGATACAGCTGGCTTCCTAATTAATATTAGTCACTTGGCAGTTCTTAATTAAGAACTCTAAAATAAAGACCCACCTTTCTACCATGCCAAGTAGATACCACCTTCATTAGTATTTAAGAGCTGTAACCACGGCTTCATTTTTATGCTCTTTTCTCTGCCCTGCCAGGTGGGAACATTAGCTGCATAGTATTTATTAATATAATAAACAAAGACAAGTGCAAAAGCTTGGGGGAAATTCAGGCAGAATTTGTCACTGTTCTCCTTGAGCACAAGCTCTACGTGTAAGCAGAAAGAAGACTTCTCTTGTCCTGCTCCCAAGGAGGAGACAAGGCTCCCTAGAGGAAGCAGCTCTCTGCCCCCGTCACCACCTACAAAGAGCTTCTGTCCCCTGCGGGTCCAGTGGAGGGTCTCCAGGCCTGCCCCCCACCTATTTTCGTGACGCTCTGAGGGGCAATCTTCAAGGCTTGCCTGTCCATACCTACTGTGCTCTTGGAAAGGCTGGGATGTTGACTTTTTAAACTGGGAAAGATCTCAAAAGAGAAAAGGTACTGTCCCTTTCAAGATGGTCACATGGTCACTGTGGGCAGCAAAGCACAGTTCCGGTGAGAAGAGAGCCCCCAGTGTGTTCTGCCTGGGCAGCACATGACATTGTCTAGCTCTGTGTGTGTGATCATCAGGACTGAACTGGTGAGCATTCCTTTCTTCCCGTCCCTACAAGGGGAACCACTGAGTGACCCACATCCGTGTCCTAGTATAACGGTGTTTGCTTTCACTCTCAAAAGTGGCCTCTTCTGGCCAATTATTTGGTCACCTTATTTATCGGGTAATGAGAAAGTAAAAGGACGTCTGGAAGAGATGGGTGAATGGTAACAACAGGTTATACATGCTCCCTATTCCTGATGGCCCAGCTCTAAGAAGTGGGGGCAGGAGCCTGCTCTTTGAAGTCAAAATGAATGTGAAATCCAGTTTCTCATAGGCTGAGCAACCTTGGGGAAAAGGCTCAGACTCAAGCTTCCCAATTAGAGTTAAGGGAATAGACAGAATTACATGGCAGGTTTGTTGTGAACATTCAATCATGCATCAAAACACCTGGACACAGGAGATAGTCAGCAGGGGGTTTTCACTAAAACTCACGTCACAGTTCTGAGAAATGACCCAGAAAACCTACCTGTGTTTCAACATGGGTTAAATGCAAGGGCTCTGGAGTCAAGGGGAATAGTCTAGATCCCAACTCTACTATTTCCTGGCTATGTGCCTTTGGGAAAACTACTGAGTTTCAGTTGCCACTTGTGAAAGACAGAGCTGAAAGCAGGGTATCCTTCCCTCCTGGAGTGGCCATGACCCCTTGGAGACTTTCTAGAAATCGGTGGGGGTGTTTGTGGTTGTCCTAATGACTGGAGGGCTATAGTAGCATTTACTGGATGAAGGTTCAGGATGCCATGTCTTTCAATAAAGCCAGACCTGCTCCCTTTATAGAATGGTCTCCAGCATTACAGGAGTTCTCAATGTCCACAGGACATTTGTGTGGGTGGAAACCCTAGAACCGAAATTTGTCTTGTGGAGGAACACGAAGTATTTTCTGTCCAGTATCAATGTATACTCGACATTCCAGCAATGCAATTTTTGTGCAAATCGAGATGAGGCTGTATTTTGCTATAGTTTTGGAGCTCTGCTAAGAACTGTTCACCATCTTGGAAAGTCATGTCGCTGACATCGAGATCACCTCAAGCACGTGAGTAGCTAGTCTGTCATAACTCTATCAGCCTGCCGTCAGAGCTGCCAAAGTCACAGAGAGGACTTCCATGCATAGATGCAAACATCTGACTACTATTCCCCATCCTTTAGGGTAGCCAGGAGCGAGCATTTATATATTGAAGGTATTCAGTAATAAACCATACTCCTCTTTTATTTCTCCATTATGTGACAGTTGGAAAATGAGAATGACTTCTTAAAAGACGATACATGTAGGTTATGTTACCTACAAATCTGTTTCAGGACTGGAGTGGCAGGCCCAAAATGATGATCACAAAAGGATCTGAAAGATTTGAGAAATGGTGCTGTTTCTTGTAGGGCTGCCGTGAAGTTAAACGTGGTACCGGAATCAGAGCCCAGCATGGAGTAAATGCTCAAGAAACGTTAGCTACTTTTAATACTGTTTTTTGTTTTGTTTTGTTTTTTTATTTGCATTTATTCTGTGCAGAATTTACTCCCGGGCCGTAAGTTTTTGTTTCTTCAGTTTCTTCTGGGATATCTTTTTCTTCTGTGCAACCTCCTCTTCTGGTTTAGGAACAATCTGCTCTTTTTCAGTGAGGATCATCTCAATGTGGCAGGGAGAGCTCATGCATGGGTTAATCCGACCATGTGCCCTATACGTTCTATGCCGCATCTTGGGGGCTTTGTTCACCTGGATGTGCTCAATGACCAGAGAATCAACATCTAAACCCTTGAGTTCAGCATTACTCTCTGCATTTTTAAGCATGTGCAGTAAAAATTCAGCACCCTTCTTGGGCCACCGACCCTGTGCCCAGCCCCACTGTTCGGCCTGGGCACACCTACCAACTCCACCACTGTAGCGACGGAATGGCATACCCTGCTTCTGTAAAGTGACGTCTTTCAGATACTTGGTGGCTTTTCAGATACGCATACCCTTGATGGCCTGGGCAGTTTCACGTACATTCTTAAAGTGAACACGAAGATTTGAACCTCTTGATTTACGTGATTTCGTAGGGTTTTCTGGGTCAAGCAAATAGCGAACCATTTTCAGAGGTCACCTCAAGCCGCTTAGGGTAAGAGGAAGAGCAGTGGCTCCTGGGAGAATTCATGAGAACTCTTACTTTTAATATTGTTAATGTTGCCAGTAGCCCCCCTTTCCACCTAACTTCTGATTGATTAACTGCTCCTAGAAAATGAAACTCACTTCCTGGTTCTGCAGCTACTCTATCCAGAGGTGAGACCGGCAGTGGTGAAGGGCATTTTTCCCTGCATCAGAGGGAGACTAATAACATATGGCAAGACGCCCAGAAGGGAGAGAGACTTTTCCCAATAGCTCTGACACTCACAGACGGTACTTCATTAGCCTGTCTATTACAAACCGCTTAAGACACATATTTATTGACAGCAATCTGCCAATTGATTAAACATCTCAATATATGAAGCTGACTTTACATTAATTAGCAATTTGGAGAACATGACCCTAGAAGTTACAATGGATAGCTTTGGAAATCCTTGCAACACTTCATTTACTTTAACCTTCTGTAAAATATCAACACACTATAAAAACAAGGAGTTAGTAATAATCTTCCTCCCCATCAGAACACATTACGTACACACACGTATTAACACACTTACATTCTCACATTTCACAATAGATTCGATTTATAGTATAATCCGTTTATGTTTTGTACATAATACTTAATTTTTTCAATATAAGTCTTAAAAACCTCACTGAATACATCATATAACTGCCTCTAAATGAGCTAAGCTTCAATTTTCACTTGTTAGGTAGAATCCACTGATAGTAAGAAATTTTAATTTTTCTTGCACGTTCTATAAAATTTTGTGCATTTACAAAACAGCCACATGAGAAGGTAGGAAAGGCATTCCTTGCTGCCTGCTGTGTATTTGTTCTTAATGATAAAGATGAGTAATTATTTTATAGGACACATATGATTTTTCACTTTGGAGCTGTTTTATAAGAAATACGAACTTTTAGGGGGAAAACAAAGGGGCAGGGAGTCCTGCGATTAGCTCAAAATAATAACCTTGAGAACTATGGTTTGTAACTAAGTTTTAGCCTTCTCTCTTTTTATTAATTTTTACTTTTTACTAGTTGGACTTTATTGTTTGAACTTCCAAGCAACCGGGGATGGTTTTTTTCTAAAGTAAAAACAACAAAAAAAAACCTTTCTTCCTCCACCACATAAAAAGCAAGGTCCACGGGAAAAGATTTTTCTTTTTACAGCTGCTCTTGCATTCGGGTTGCATTCATTCCCCCCGAGTGTCCCGTTCTTCAGTACCTTACACACACTCCTCAAATGCATCACTCCTGGCCACAGCACTATTAGCGTGGTCACCGTGATGTGATAGTCAACTGTGTTCTTCTGCCGAGCAGCACAGGGTTCGCGAGGGGTCCTGCCAGGTGTGCAAAGCTCCCAAAACTTCAGTGCGCACAGCAGTCACCTGGGGAACCAGTGCTCGTGCTGATTCCGATTCAGTGGGTCTGGGGTGGGGCCCAAGATCCTGCCTTTCGGACCAGTTACCAGGTGATGCCAACGCTGTTGCTCGGGAGACTACACTTGTGTCCCAAGGGGCCAGAGATCAGGTCATTATTTAATTAGCGAGGGTTTAAAACAGGACCCATTGGCAGCACTGATCCAGGAACACGGCGGGAAATAGGACTACCTGAGTACAGGTCTTCAAAGTGATCACATTAAAAGGTTCCATCCTATTCTACCCACCATGCATCCACCAATTACTGGACCCCTCCTTTGTGACAGGTGGTGTGGCCAGAAAGCTGATCAGAACATTATGTGAGTCATACAGAAGCTCTGGATTCAAACCCCGTTTTAACATTCACTGATGTGTACCCCAGACAAGTTACCTCGTCTCTCTGGGTCTCTATCTCCATATCTGCAAATAGGGACAGTACATACATCATAAGGGTACAAGGAAACTAACAGAACCTCCCTCTTAAGGTTGTGAAGAATGAATGAAATCATGTAAGTTAGGCTGGACACATCTAATTACTCACTAGATGACAGGTGTACTTAGAAATACTGTCTCTAACCTCAGGCAGCACAGATGATGGTATTTCTGAAATCCAACTTGTCCCAAATGGAAAAAAATTTTTTCTTTTGTTTGGTCTCCCTTCCCATTTTAGTAACACCATTATTAGACTGATTAAACTTTAAAATCATTTTTTTTACCCATTAAAATAAAAAAAATCGATTAAAAAAATGAGTATCGCCTTTGGTTAAACGTGTTGTTTCACAGATGAGAAACTGGTGTGTGGTTGAGGCAAATGAGTTGGCCAAGGTGACAGGTGGTCGGTGGCAGAAACGTGCTCAGAGCCTCCTTGAAGCCCCGGGGGCCAGGCTCTTGTCAGTCCAACTGCCTCACCCTACCCAAAGTCACCCACAAGGTCTCAAATAAGTTGGCAGAAGCCGGAGATACCCACCTGATTAAACTGCTGATGTGAGTATGTGATTTTCTAATATTCGAAAACCAGGGTATGCAAAGTTATAATCTTTGTGTCCATTTAAAAAAGGAACACGCCCAGCTGGAAATCCAGCTCTAGGGCTGTATTAACTTGGCGTCTGCATCCCCGGTAACAATGCAGAGTTGCTAGAATGCACAGTTGGGGACTGAACCCCCAGCGTGGGGTCCATGCTTTCTGCACAAGGATGGGCGTGGTTCCCAGCATCCTAAAATACCCTGCAAGTTTCTGTGAACCAGTGAGTGAACGATCATGTGAATAAATAAATGAAGACACTCATGAACCAATCCAGGTGTTCATGCTGTTGGCTTGGTCCCTACCTTCTTCCCCCTTCCGACAAAGCCAAACCACCGATCACTACCTGTGCTAGGTGGAGCTCAGTGACAGCACGGCTCCCCGTGAGCGGAACTGGGACAGAGGGGAGGCTCTGAGTCTCTGTAAACACAGAGGGCTTTCCTCTCTGGCTCCTAAGAGGGAGAACTGAGGTCACTGAATTGCTGCATGGTAAGAACTGAAATCATCAAGAAAAAGGTGTAAAAGGCAAAGAGAAATGAGATTTAATGAGTATAATTCCCTTAGACTTACCGTCCATCTTAACGTGGCATTTATGCCTTAGAAGAAAAAGTTTCAGGAACTTCAACTGAAAGTGTAAGTGGAGAAAAATTTCAGGGACTTTAAAATAGCCGCTTCTGACCCAGTCACGTCCCCAAGCACACCCTGTTCTGCTGGGAACAAAGTAGTTTATTTTTATGCACCTGTCTTTGCCTCTGTGTATATTTTCTGTGCTAAGAGTGGTTCATGAGTGGGGACTCACTGTACTGTTGCTTCCCCAAGTAAAACCTAAAGGAAAGTTTATGTTTCTGCCAGACAACCTTATCTGATGATTACCGACTGAGATGCAACATTAATTAAACATGTATTTTTTTATATTGTCATTTTAGATCGGCCACCGAATTTAGCCAGAAATTATGAGTCACTCAACTTTCCTTGAGGAAAAGACTCCCTTACAATTGATGGGACCCCTAAAAGAGTATTTAGGGGTGTTCTTTGTTTACTTATTCATTAGAGATTATTTAAGAATGTATTGGAACACTGTCTGTGTCATACCAGCAGCCTCACTAAAGAAAGCCAGCCATTCACATACCTACATGAAATGGTTAAAAAGTTTCCTGTTCTTATTTTCTCTACTTTCCCCACTAATCCTTGATTGCCCTATTATAATCTCCCAGTAGGTCATCATCCCTTTCCAGTGATCAAGGGTCTGTTGGCCTCCTCCTTGCTTGTCCCCAATGAGAGCCGGCAATAGCATCCACCATGCGTCACACAGCTCCATGAAGTACGCACCTGCCTTCATGTCTACACCTCATTAACGTAACTGATGATGAGAGAGAATGAAAAGATGCCCAGAGCCCATCTTAGCACAGGCCGACCCCCAAAACATCCCTTTGTGAGCTGGGCAGCTTTGTTCCCAACATGGCCCCATGCTACAGGTACGTTTCATGATTCTTTCTCCAGTGGTCCTGATCCATTTAATTGAAAATAATTCTTCCCAGGTGGAACCTGCTAGAAAGATTTCACAAACCCGGGACACAGCGTGAAGTCAAATTGGATAATCAAACTTAGACATTCTGAGGACACCTCCCCAAATGTCACCTCAAATTTAATCAATGCCAGTTTTTGGCTTTGCATTGAAATATCCAATCTCCATCCCCTCTTTACCAGAAAGTGAACAATTAATTAACCACTTCTTCAATCCTTTCCTCACAACCACAGGGTGAGCAGCTGTAGCTCAGATCCCAGTTAACTCAAGCAAAGCTGCCCGGCCTGATCTGCCTTGCTCTGAGTTGCCCCCGCAACAAGAAATCCTTTCATAGTTAATGGTTTTTCATTTTTACCACCACCAACAAACATCAGCAGATTTGGGTGGAAGGGCCCAGAGGTTCCAATCATAATTAGCATCCAACTGTCTGCCAACAAACCATTTCTGATAATTAATTCGGCCATCACAGAGAAAACTGTCATGTTCCGTGGGAGAGGATCAGAAGACAAGCTTTTGCATGAGCGCTGCAATGCCATCATCGGCGGGGGGTAGTTTAGACCGCATCTCCGGAGGGAAGAAGTCAGAGCCCTGAGATGATTTAAGCCGCAAACAAGCCCAGGGCGCACTGGTGCTGGGTCCTGCCTGCGCCGCGGGGAGCACTCACACTTTGGAGAGCACACCGCCCCAGCGGCATGCACTACTGGGCCTCAGTGGGCCCCATGTTTCCATGAGCCTCACAACAAAAGGAAACATAGGAGGGTGATTTTTTTCTTTTTTTTTTTTAACATAACTAAAAAGCACTACCAAAGGAGGATTTCTACAACACCTTCTAACTCCAAAGGGTCCACCACTCCTTCAACAATAGCTCACTAATCTTAGTTTTCCTCTAAAAAGTGAAAACAGTCATTCAAAGATCATGCTTACCGGCCAGAAGACAAAGAGAACTGCACCGGGTGGGGTAACTCAGAATCCCACTGTCCCCGGCTTATCCCACCAGTAGACCGCCACCCCCTTATTTCCCTGAGTTATATCCATTGTGGGCCCAGGGAACCCCTCCTTGACCCTACTTTTATGCCCCTAAGGAATGTATGCTTCCGGTTTCCATCCTGCTACCCCATACCTCCCACAGATAGCCCAGTGCACAGGGGCACCCCAGAAATGTTCACCCCCTCCAATTTCAAGTTTGGTTTGGACTGAGGCAAACGGATGGGGGATGAGAGAGCCTGAACTGACACCCATGCCCAGTGTGACAGGGCAGTGTGCTTCTGGAAGCCATCCAGAGAGGCACTGAAGCTCATCTAATTAGTGGCTGCCTTAACTGACAAGCTCTTCTGCGTCCTCTCTCAGCGTGGCTTCTACTCCAAAAAGGGTGGGTGGGAAATTATTCAATGCCTATGTCTGTTCTACTCCTATTACACATCAAAACCCGCGCTGATGTTGACTTTGCCTTCCCATGACAACGTGAAACACACACTCACATGATTTCCTTTCAAACCACTTTTCCTTCTGTGTCCCCTACCACACAAACAAAACCAGCAAAAAAAACCCACCACTGAATAATAAACAATACAACCTGGTGTATCGTTTATTATTAAATGGCAAATCATTTTCTGAAACGTATGAAGAAACTCCTGAAAACACAAAGCCTTTTAAATCTCTTTGGTCCTGACTGCTCACTCTTCACTTAATTGGAGGTAACCTAGACATTCTTGGTTTATTAGTGATAAGTTGGATGTATCCCAAAAAAAAAACAAAAAACAAAAAACCCCGAGAGGCCTTTTAAAATAAGTCCCTATTTAGGATTCAAAGGTATCTTGCACTCTGAGTGAAGTTACAGATGAAACCAAGCAAACCCACTGCTTGGTTTCCTACTCTAACTCTTCCGTAAGAGCCGTAAAGGATATAAATAAATGCAGAAGCTCTTCTGCTCATGAAATTAAAACCCTTGAGTCTCCCTAGATACAAACAATGCTGCGTGCCCCAGCACAGAACCATCAATTGTGCAGGCTACCATGGGAAGGTACCACTGGTTGGTTGGAACCACTGGCCCCTTTAGACCAGAGTTTCTCAATCCCCCCCAAAGACACTTTGGACTAGATAATTCTTTGTTGTGCAGGACCATCCAGTGCATTGTAGGATATTTAAGAACATCCCTGGCTTCTCCTCAGTAAACACTGGTAGCATCCCCCACACCGGATGTGGCAACAGCGATGTCTACAGGAATTGTTAAATGTCCCTTGGGGAACAAAAACCACCCTGGTTGAAAAATCACTGCTTTAGCATTACAAATACATGGACTTTTCAACAGCTATGAAGAACATAAGCCCAAGGTGAGAAAGGAGTCATCTTTATACATCAATGTAAAGATAAATCAGGGCCACTTAAGATAACAATGGTCCCTGACTCGGGAAAAGAATGCTTGCTTGTGCTTCTTCAGATCCCCTAGAAAGAACAGAAGTAAAATGCCTATTGTGCCCCCGATCCATTCCCACCTAGGGAGAGAAACACAACCAGCCAGAGCTGCCATCCCATGCTAGCTGTGCATATGCTTTTTTTTTTATAAGATTTTATTTATTTATTGCGAAAGTGTGAGAGAGAGAAAGCACGAGAGGGGGGACGGTCAGAGGGAGAAGCAGACTCCCCGTTGAGTGGGGAGCCTGATGTGGGACTTGTTCCTGGGACCCTGAGAATCATGACCTGAGCCGAAGGCAGATGCTTAACCTACTGAGCCACCCAGGCGCCCTGCTTTTGTTTTTAGATTCTTTCCTCATGTCATGGAAGAAAGGTCCCACGGTACTGGCTCAGTAAGGTGGTACCCTACAGGAATGTCCTGAAAAGCACATGTGTTCTCCAGGGAGAGAGAACACATGTGCTGAGGGAGTGAGTTCCAGGTCACTCCAGGTATTCAAGCAGAGGCTAGAATGCCAGTCAGGCCAGGGATGCTATGGAAGGTTCTCCGCATGTAACGAGAATTTGGCCTGACCTCTAACGTTCAAATCCAAGATCCCCTATAATGCCTTTTGATACTCAGACCCTTCAGAATCCCTTCTCAGAAAGCTGTGACAGGCAGAGGGGCATTCGTCCTGCCCTGAGTGGATGAGGGTCTCACAACGCCAGGACCCCGAGGGGGCACGGGCACCAACTGGTCATTTGCCTCTACAGCCAATCACAGCTTAGTCAAGACTCCCCACTAGCTTGGAGCTGCCTCCAACTGGTTTTCCCTCCCCACCACTAATTCTCATTAACCTGAAAGACAAATTACAGAAGTGTGCGATCTCACACTGATGTCCAATCTGTCTTTTCTAACATCCTCTATTTATCAGACATCTTCAAGCACGTGAACCATGACTCCTCAGTCTTTGCCGAAGCGTACTCTTCACTCTGCAGAGCTGAAGGATGGGGACGGACAGCCAAGCCGGCTTGGAGATGGGCAGCCGTGGACATGCAGATCCATTTACGGACAAGACGGCAAAGGGGCTATCTCTCCTGTCGCTGGCAGGAAACAGGAAAAAAACGTTCTCTGCTCTTGGCTGGAGAGCACCCAGGTGAGTCGAACCCCTGTCCAGTGGTCCTGCAGTAGTAACAGGGGCCAATGTTGTGTTGCTCCCATTTCAAAGCACGCCACGGCAACCCACACAGTGCACATGTAAGCAGTCTGTTCAACCCCCCAACTGCATCTCCCAATATATACATCCTAATGAAAACAAAATGGGAGCTATCCATAGGGACACAACTTTTTAATATAAATTTTTGAGTTGAATTCTCTATCACCTTACAATGTGTTCTTTTAAGGAATATATCATTTTCATATGCAACTTGTGGGCTTCACAGGAGCCTAATCCTTTTGCCTCTGCACCTTATGTTCGTGATTTTCTTCCCGTGTCCAGTACATGAAATGCAGCTCAACTCCCACAGAATAAAAATGTGCAGATATGTGGCTTTCTGTCTGTTTACAACCATGTGGTTGAATTTCAGGAAAATTCGCAGAATGTGGGATCTGAAAGGGACTCTGGAGATGACCTACTTTGTGTCCTCCATGTAGATTTTGGGGGAATGGGGTCTATAATAGTTCAGTGAGTGCTAAGATTCAGTAATGACTAAGCCAAGACAATGAATTTCTACTACCTTGAACTTTCCATTTACTATAAGCTTATTTTCTACCCAACAGGGTGAAGCATGTGCCTGCTTACTTTTGCAGAACCGCCACTTCAGAAAACTGGCAGTTTCTTACCAAGTTAAATATATGTCTATTGCACGACCCAGTGCTTCTGCTTCTAGGAACCTACCCAGGGGAAATGAAAACATATGCCCGTATAAAGACTTGTACAAAAAAATGTTCATAGCAGCTGTATTCATAAAAACCCCACACTGGAAACAATATTAACGTGCAATAAGAGGTCAATGGATAAACAAATTGAGGTGTGTTTATACAATGGAATATTGGTTACTTTGGCAGATATTCTGGGCAAGTTGTCCTGATACAGCAAGCTGAAAGAGGAAGGTTCAATTCCCTTGGATGATCCCCCCAGGCCCCTTTGTACTCTTGGCCATCTTGGCTCATCTCTTCAATACCTTCTTTCTCCCTCTGCTAGCCCATTTTATATCCTCTTCTCTCAAACCTTAAATACTATACTACTTCCTCATCCATCCTCCCTCCCAGCTGATCACCTTGTTCCCTATTTCACTGAGAACATGGAAACATTCCAAAAAGAGGTTTGACCCAGTCTCAACACGAGTTCCCCAACCTGCTGCTGCTTGCACCACACCTGGTACCTCCTGTCCTTTCCTCTGCTGCATGACCTGCCAGGACCCCGAGCCAAGGCCAACCCCTCCACTTCCATTCGAGAGCCCCATCCCTTCTACCTACACAATGACACTGCTCTAGCAACTGTCCCCTCTCCTCCACCATCAATTTCCCGCGCTCTGCCAGCCATTCACATTAACACAAAACACACTTTACTCCTGCCTGTCTTGACCCAACATCCTTGGACAGCAATGGCCTCATCCCTGCCTTCACTTGGAGCAACTCTCCAAAGATTTATCTGTGTTTAACCCATTCCAAGCTAAGCTTCCTAAACAAGCTCCTAGCTTTGATAAGACCTCTGCATTGTTAACTCCAAAGGGCAGTCTCAATATTATCTTACCCCAATTACCAATGGCAATGGGCAAAACTGATCAATTTCCACCTTCTTGTGACCATTAATTTGTGTGGTTTCTGGGACACTGTGCTCTTTTAGCTCGCTTTATGACTGACGGCTCCCTCTCAGTTCCCCGTACTGGTTTCCGCCCCCCCTCTTGCTGCCTCTTAAACACTGGGAGAGGGGGGAGGTGGGGCTCAGTCTCTGGACCTCTTCTCTTCATACTCCCTAGATGATCTCCTCCAGACTCCTGACTATCAGTCAGACTACACACCCTGGACACTCATGCATGGAACTCCAGACAGATCACAGTCCTGTCTCCGGACTATGATAGCCACCTGCCAACCACCCCCTTAACCCCACCCAAGCTGCCCTTCTCTCAAATCCACTCGACTCCCAGGATTCCATTTGAGCAACATCAACTTCATTCTTTCCATCCCACATCCGATTCACCAGAAAATTCTGTTAGCCTCTCCCCTTCAAACAGACGTCTAACATGTTTCTCCTCAGTTCCACCTCAGTCAACCCATCACCACCTCCTGCTCAGGTTCCTGCAATTGCCTCCAAACTGTTTTCTCTGCTCCCCTTTTCACCCCTCCCCACCCATCCCCGGACCAGTGATCCTTCTAAAAGGTTAACCAGACCTTGTCACTCTTCTGCTCAAAACACACTCATGGCTTCCTGTCTCATTGAGAACAAAGGCCAACCTCTTGTCAACACTGGTATCTTTTTGACCTCACAGTGGCCCCGTTGTTTCTTCCTGGATGGGTGCACCCATGGGCCCCCCGCCTGGACCACTGCTATCCTCAATTTCTGGACATCCTTCTGGTCTCTGAGGTCTTCTGTGATACCTTCCACCCCGGCCTCTTGTTGCCATCTAACATTTGGTTCACTGCTTGTCTCTTCCCACTAGAATACAAACTTGTTTCTCCCCACTAGAATGCAAACTTCACCAGGACAGCGATTGTATTTTATTCCCCATTGGACCCAGGGCCAGTAATAGGCACCATAAATCTTGGTTGAGTGAATAAATGAATAACAAAAGAATACTATGCTTTGTATTGAGTGGAACATGTTCCTTTACTTCCTGCAACTAAAGCATTATAAATAAATTACATTACCAACAAATTAGCTCGCTGAGACCATCAGAGCTCTGTTCTCCAAATCGCCATAAAAGAATCAATAGCATTGGATCAAACCATGAAGAAATTCAATCTTGCCTCCACATGAAATCAAAATAGCATTTATGGTACTTATTAATTCAATAAACATTTGCAAACATGCAACTGTGAGCATAAACTAGTTAAAGAGAAAAAAATCAGGCAGCTGGAGCCAGAAGCAGGTTTCTTGTAGTACAGGCTGTCTACATATCTATGCAGCAAGGAATTTGCTGTGACTGTCACTCCCTTTCTCCACCCGCCCCCGCCGGCCCCTTTATTTGAAGTTTAGACCAATCTGGAAAAGCTGAGTGTGGGAAACATACAGATAATTACAGGGTTGCATTAATATGAAGAAAAGCTATATTAGGCATTATTAACAACTGACAGTGAACAGTCAGAAGACACTATAAACACAACAAGAAAAACCACTTATAATTAACACTCAGATCATCAACTGCACGCTAAAGGTCATTTTTTTTTTTTTTGCAGTAAGTGATGTGGACCCTCAAAGAAGAGATTTTCCCAGCACAGGAAAGAGTTGGGCAGGAAGAATAAAAAACACAAAGAACAGTATCCAGATCACTAGAATCTGAACAATTAACAAATTTGGCACATCATTTCTCTGACACTCTATTTCTCCCAGATCAAAGGAGAAAGGCAAGCATAATCGGTTACATTTTTATGTTACTTCACAGCTTGAAAATCATATGAACATAGATTATTTCTTCCACCATGACAAAATTTATGCTGTGGACACAACAGTGTAACTAATGTTAAAACGAACACAAAAACAAAAACAGGCCTAAAATGGCATTACTTAGGTTAAGGCCCCCAAGTCAGCAAATCAAGACTTCATACCTAACCTAACTGCAGCTTCAACCTTCCAGGTATATAACCTTTACGAATCAATATGAAATTTTCTGGGCAATACCTGGAAATTTACTGATAGACCCCTCCTGCTCCCCTGAGGGGAGCATTGCCTCAACAATGCATTCCTTGCTAATAAATTCCTTTCCTCTTCTTCTTCTTCTTTTTTTAATTCTCTCTGTGCTTTAAAAGTCTTTTTTTTTTTTTTTTTTAAAGCTCAGAAGAGCTCCTACTTGCTAGATGGGACCCTGCCTGATTCATGAATGGTTTAATAAAACCAATTAAATTGTGAAATTTACTTGGTTGAATTTTGTTTAACTCTACATACTTTTTATATGTTTTATACACTTTTATTTATATACTTCATAGAGAAAGAAACTAAGACACTCTTCCAAAAACACTTTCTATGGTCAATTAAGTTTGGGAAATGCTGCACCCTCAATGCCTTCCCTGGACATTAAAGTTGAGCACCTGCGTATCGGCAAACGGTTTTCCCCAAAGTTTTCCAAGCTTATTTGAACCTAACACCCTTTTTGTGGGCCTATTAATATCCTTGCAACGTACACAGATCACCCTAGCCTGAAGATTCTCCAATATCACTTTGTGGCCTCAAAAGACTTTCCACCACTGAGGCCCCCCAGTGAGTCTGTGATTTAAAATAAAATCTTGATGAAAATGACAAGCATAAATCAGCCCCTGCCTCCTGTAGTCAATCACTGAGTGTGAGTTTCCCGGCTTCTGTGCAAGGACAGGGGCCGGAGGTGTTCTCACGGGGGCTCTTTTGAGGCAGATTTGGATGGGAGGAGACTACTTTCCCTGAGAGGACAGTGGATGCCCAGAGGCGAGGATGCAGAAAGGCTTTGCTCAAGGATGCCATGCGTGCTGTTAAGACACGTGCAGCTCAATGCAGCCCATTTAATAGCTTCCGACGTGCACCGAAGCCGGGAGGAACCGGGGTGGAGGGGCAGTTGTTGGACAAGAGAATTCTACAATAGAGCATGAATCCAATCCCTTTACGGTTTTCCCAACTGCAAGAATGGATGCAGAACTCACTGGATAATCGTGCTTATTAAATACATGTGAAATGATTGTGATTCATCTTCCCTCCTGTTTCTTAAATCACTTCGTGAAAGCCAGACTTGGCATAATGCCATACAAAATGGTCTCATTATTAAAAGTACCCCTTTAATGTAAAATCATCTTGGACAGTTACTTGGTTGCCACCCTGCCGGACTCTGCTGTTGTTTTTTTTATTTTTTTTATTTTTTTTAATTTTTTAAAGATTTTATTTATTCACTTGAGACACAGAGATACAGAGAGAGAGAGAGAGAGAGCATGAGCAGGGAGAGAGGCAGAGGAAGAGGGAGAAGCAGACTCCCCGCCGAGCAGGGAGCCCGCTGCGGGGCTCGATCCCAGGACGCTGGGACCATGACCTGAGCTGAAGGCAGACGCTTAACCATCTGAGCCACCCAGGCACCCCTCTGCTGTTGTTTATACGTGTTAACGTATGGGGTAAATTATTTCTCTGATATCCTGCAAATAGAACTTCTGAACTCATTATGTATAAATTATTAAGTTATAAAACATGACTGCTAATAAAACTGTGGTTGCAAGAAGTGTGATTAAAGTCACGTGACTGTGACCTATTAAACAATAATGTATTAATTCATAAAGCTGTACACAGCTTATCCAGTTCCTATAATTAAAATATGCTTCATCACTAATTGCCTTACCAACCCTTAAATTTCCCCGAAACTATTCGCGAATGATGGCAAAACAGCAGCTCTTGCTATCAGACGTCTTCTGGTATTGGTAACTAAGAAAAACCTCGTAATAAAAAACTTTTTATCTCTGTTCTAATGCAATCTTATTGATTAGTCATAGATTTATGGCTGGGAGATATTTTGGCAAAATTAATGCATGTTTAAAGGTAGGGGGAAAAAAAAACCCAGGCACAGAAATTGAGGGGAATAACAATGTTTCACATATTTCTGCCAACATATTAACTAATACAGCAAAAAAGATCCTTGATATGTCATTTGCTGACTGATGCGTGCACAGAGCTGAGGCTCAAGCACGGAATTTTATTGCTGAAGACATTTTCATCTGCAGCCAAATCACCAGGGAAACACTTTGTCAAACAACTTCATTCTGCATGGAGACGTTGTGACAATATTGGCATCCTAAGAATTTGCTCGGGTTTTTCCTATTGCATCTACCTGTCTGTGCCTGGAAATATTTACAGCAACACTGCAATTCATGCAGACGTTTGGTTTTAGCACCTAGAAACAACCTAGCCAGCTCATGTTTTATATCGCCAGACGGTTTAAAGTAAGTGCTCCGGAGTTGTATGTTTTTAATATAAACGAGGTAATATATTTTAGGAAAAATTCATTATCAAACCATTTCATATTAATAGGAAAAGATCTGGCATTGGGCATCTGCAAAGTTAGAACCCAAAGTTGCTTTCCAAGCAGCCAATCTTTGTGCCTGAGTTACAGTGGAAAGTTAAAAAATTATTGAAGAGGGAGAGTGGGGGAGAGAGGGAGGGAAGAAGGAGGAAGGGGAGGGAGGTGGTAAGAACACAACACACGTGGCTTGTTGGTATTCTGGATATTTTGAGTGTACTTTTAATTTTAGGTCCTGAATTTATCTTGCCTGCAGTGAAAACACAACCCCTCAAAACAGCCCTGGACACTTCACCCTTCCTCCTATCCAATCTTCACATACATGCTCCTGAGTTCTTCCCCTAAATAACTTTCTCAGCCTCTCCTTCACCCCCTGGTCCAAGCTACCATCCATGTCTCATTCCTAGGCCCCTGAGATGGCCCAGCAAGTGGTCCGCTTCCACTGGCCCCTTCACCTGTAGTCTAAAATGACCTCTCCAAAGCAAACTGGATCACACTCCCACCCATTCACATCTGCCATTTCCCTTCACTCTGGGATAAAACTCCCCAAACGGAGCTACCAACCAGCATGGGGTTCCTGCCCAGCACTGACTTCACCTTGGACCACTCTCTTTGCTACAAGCACAGTGAATCCCTCAAATGAACCTTGCCCTCTGCTGCCACAGGGCCTTTGCATGTACAGCTTTTGCTGCTAGGAATGCCCTTCCATGCTTGCTGCTAGATCCACTTACCCTTCTCATTCCTTCATTTGTTAGCTCCTGCCACTCTTCAGTTTTGTTGGGCTATCAAGCCCCCTGGTACAAGGTCTTACAGCAGTGTACTTTTCCTTTTCCATACTTACTACATTTACGAGACAGATTAGGGAGTGACTCCCCTACCACACTGTACAGTTCATATGGTCAGGGGACGTATCTATCTTCACCCTTGAGTCCCTCAGCAGAGGGCCTGTCATGAATGTCGAACAGGTGAGCAATCAATTCCCCCGAAGCAAGAGAGCTGAATGATGGGTCCCCTCGCTGCATTCATACCAAGCAAGAAGACTTCTACTGTCCTTCCCACCATTAAAATCAGGCCTCTGTAGAGCCACACGGGCCAACACCTGACAGGATGACCTGCCGCCAGCAAATTGTTTATGGTATCAAGTTTTTTCCTCCAAGCAGAGGGAAGAATTAAACAAGGCAACTCACACACACTCACACTCACACACACACACACACACACACAATCCTATATATGGTTTGGGCTGTTGTGAACACATCTTTATCAAGCAATCATAGAGCAAGGACTTAGGTCTGCATGGAGTTGTTCATGGGTATCAGTGTGATTCTACTCTAACTTTTACTTCCTCGAACATCTCACGTATTACCTGGCGACAGAGAAGTACGCCGACATCCACTCTTTAATAAATTAGTTACGGAAAAGCAGATAGAGTGCAAAGGCAGCAGGTAGAGGAGGAGGGGAAGAAGCAAAGGACGGGGTAACAGGTGGTTTGGGAAACTACCGAATAATCCAGAAGAGCCGCAGAACAATCAGGTGCTGCTCTGTGGAGATCCAGAGATTGGGAAAGAAACTGGTAGAAAAGGTAGAAACAGCACCAACACCAACCAGCCTCTGACTATGAATTTTGGTTGACAACAGAAATCTATGACCAGCTAGAGCATCTGGGTCTCTTAACTTTTCTCATCAGTGATTCTTCACAGGCTGTCTCTGTGTGCTGAGGAAGAGCTACTTTCTTTTGTCTTAAATTTTCTGGCCATTAATTATATCCGGGATGGCTTGTTTCATATAGTAATAAACAAAGAAACATCCCGCCTGGCTTTGGAGGGATATCAGTGTTATGTAAAATTAGATTATTCTTAAAATCCATTCTGTAACATTCTTTTCCATTCCTACAGATAATCTCTTCAAGGACCCTGAAATAACAATTGATTATGTAAAAGCACTAACCTTAAGCCTACTTCCAAAAGACTAACCACCACATAGCACAAAATCCTTGTGAATTCTCTGTTTTGAATTTACATAGCATTCTTTGCTAGTCTCAAGATTTCAAATATTTATGCTTTTCTTTTCTTTTTAAAAGTCAAGTTTTTGGGATATAACAAATGCAACAGCAAAATCTCGTGCTTACTCTTTAAATAACAAGCCCAAACAAAAAATTCATCAATGTTTTAAAAGGTGAACAGGTAGAAAGTTCTTTTTGGTCAATACATAATGTTTATTGCTCAATTTAGTCAGGAGACAAAACAAAGGAAAAAAAGCCTGAACAATATTTTCATAATGAAGGGATTTATAAAAACAGGATGTTTATTCAGAGATACTACCATGAAAGATAGTGAAAGATCTGTACAGAGCTGCTTTATTTATGAATCAGAGTACAGTATGAGAAGCAAGTCCAGTAACATCCTGCCATGCGAATCATATAGATTTGTCTGGACAACATCAAACACATAACGATGATTTGTGGAAAAGGGTAACATGGGATCTGTTACCGAGAAGAGAAATAACATGATTGCCTTAAAAATGACGGCCACCCTTTACTTCTGAGGGGCTTTAGTGTGGACACTTGAAGATGCAAAAATTACATTCATTATGTGAAAAATGCTAAATTCTTGTTACCTCATTCCACCTCCTTCCAAGAATTAAAGTGACAACTTCTGCATCATCATTCATGATCAATTGGTAACATGATCCCCTGGTGCCACCTATGTTAACCACGTAACCTCGGGCAAGTCACCTACCGTCTGCCTGGATTTCCAAACTACATCACGGAGGTAACTCTGCCTCGGCTGTTCAGCTGAATTAGAAAACCCAAGTGCAGCTCATCACCTCCCACCACCTGCCCCCTAGCCGGGCCTTGCCCAGGCCTGCCCTCACTAAATAGGAGCTGTGGCAATGACCAACCACCCACCCGCCACACACCTGGGGGAAGACAACTTCCAATTTACAGAGGAAGTTCATGTTTTCAAAGTGAGTTATCACCACAACAAACCATGTTTCTGGACGGTCTCAGGGATCGGAATGTAAACACTGGCCGGAAACCCACTAAGGAGACTTTCACCGCAGTGACAGCAATTGTAGGTTATAGGATCGGGGTGTCCCAGCTGCCGTCTGCTCTGTCCGGGGCTTGCCACGTGTGATCTTATTTATTCCTCATGGCAGTCCTAGGATGTAGGTATTATTTCCAGTTTTACATGTTGCAACAAACGCACAGGCATGTAAGAGAAGTTAAAGGACGAACTCAAGCGGTGACGCTAGGTCTGAACCAGACTCTGTGGGGCCCCAGGGCCCCAGGGCCTTGGCACTAACCACCACATGGAGTGCAGAGTTCCAGTCTGTGCATGCTAACTGGGTCAGCGAAAAGAAGAAAAGGAGAAGGAATATTTATGGTGAACTGTAGAGTAATATTCACAGCAGAAGGCACCAGGAATACAAGTTTTCTCATCGATATTCATAGTGATTTTAAGCAAAATTATGTAACATAGGTCTAATTATATTGAAGAAAACACTAGTACAAATAATTGAGCTTCAATTGTTTCACAGCATTTTTGCGATGGCCTGTTTTTCCATGAAAGCATTCCAGAAAATTCCCTGTTCCTGATCTCATTTTATCTGTAGGAAAATAAAATCAAGGAAATTGTGTGTCAATATTTAAATGTGCTGATTTCTCAGCAACCCTCTTTCAGGGGGGAATAAAGCAATGTTGGTAAGGTTCAGGACGCAAATCTCTTTCTCCTTAAGCCATCAAACCTCAGAACCAATTGGCAAAAACATTATATGGCTTTCTAAAATAGCATGTCAGAGTTGCAAATTTAGTAAACATAAATGAGGATTTGAGCTCGTCAGGGATGCGGAGAGTCACTTCTCCTGTACATCTTTCGAAGACAATCTTGGAATATCTTTAAGAGGCAGAAGTGTTCTAGGTGAGATTTAGTACAACAGCTGATCTTTTTCTCCAAAACCATTATAATTGCTATCAGAAAGAGAATGAGAAACAAAACAAACCCTGAAAATAAACATATAATCAGGGAAAATAGTAATATAGTTTACGAAAAAAAATGTTTTATACATGCAAAAGACCTAGGGAGGTCATTTGGTATTTCCTAAATTTAAGATTACAAATCACATTTTTTTCTAAAAGGACTTTTCCCCCCCCCAGATATCAATCAGGCACGAAAAGAAATCCTCACAGGCATTCAAAAACAACAACAATAACAAAAGCAGCTTCTGGACCAGATGGACACAGCTCTTGTTCAGCTGCTTAGTGCTATTTTGCCCCGTCTTAACTGATATGAGGAAGCACTTTCCCCAATCATGAGGACTGTAGTCAAGGAGAAAGACACCAGCTCAGCAGTGCTTTATGAAACTGTGGCCTGCAGCATTTCGATGGTCAAGAATCAAGATCCACAATGGCCACTGATGGCTCTTCACATCGTCAGGAGCTGTGTCTTTTCACCCTTAGAGCCCCCTTCTTGGTCCAATGCCCGAGACAGAACTGTTCACAGCATAACCAATACCACCTCTGCCATGTTTTTCCCTCTTGATCAAACCCCTTCTCCCCAGAAGTAAACCCTTCCACCCCTTATGATCCCACTGTCCTCTGCCCCACCTCCTTCCATCATAGCTCCCCAAAGACTTCATTTCATATATTTGTTAACAAGTTTTGTCCCTCCTTCTAGCCTGCACCCACCACGGCAGGGCCCAAAGCTCTTAGGACAGACACGGCACACATTCGCAGACACTTTGGGGGAGTAGTTTCATCAGGTACGATGGTAGTGAGCATCAGTTTGTGAGATCACGTAACTCACAACATGAAAGCCTGTGAATGAGCACATGAAAACACGCTCAACACCACAACCATGATGGAAATCCAACTAAAACTGCCATCCCATTTCACATCCACTGGGATGGCTATAATCAACAACACATCTAACAGCATGTGACGGCCAGGACATGGAGACCCTGGAGCCCTCCCATGGCTCTGGCGGTAACGTAAAATGGTGCACACCCTTTGGAGAACGGTCTGGACGTAAACTGGATGAATATACTAGAAGTCACTGAATGGTACACTCTGAATGGGTGAGTTGTATGGTTGGTGAATTCTCTCTCAATAAAGCCAGTAAAGAAGCAACAGCATGTGAGCTCTTTGGCATCTGACTAGTTAATCTTTGACCCACACGTAAGCAGGAACTGGACTGGCTACTAAGCTAAGGGCTTGCTTCTGACTGAGGTCTTCTCTGAATCGCTTCTTTCTTCAGTCTCTCAAAGGCTGATCATTTTTGGGAAACGAAGACAGTGTTAAAGACAGTTAAAACTCTCAAGGTCAGCTAATCTGATTTCTCAGATGCTCTGCCAATTTGCTGACTCTCCGGATATACTGCTTATTGCTTTTCTCCTTCATGCTGCTTGTGAGGAGATGTCAAAGCTTGTTACGAGCCTGTGACTGGAGCTACGTGGAGGAACAGAAGCTGTAGTCTCCAATTAGTCAAGTTTTTAACTTGAGGAAGCAGGAAGGAGACAACAGTAAGGGAGGCAAGTATGCAGATGGCCAAAATAAACAGCAAATACTCATTTTTTTCTGAAATTAAATAGGAAATTCACTGATCCACTCTTAGACTTAAAAGCAATGGCTTACAGAGAATGAACTGTACCTGGATTCAATATAAAGGATTTATAACAAGAGTTTCCATAATTACTGTTGAAAAGCAAGATGCTGTTTTCTAATTACTAGCTTTGCTTAACCTAACTAGTAAAAACAGTAAACAATGGGGTAGAAAGTGTTGAGTCTGTCCAAGTCACAAAGTATAAAAGCATTAGTGATGCCAGAGGACTTTTAGCTTCCATATATTTATGAGGAGGTGGTACACTCCTCTTCTTCTTTCTGCTACGTGTCCTATAAAATGAGATTCTGTCCTGAAACTTTTAAAGAGTTAAGGGAAATCCATTTAAATATTTCTTTAAAAAAATACCACAAGAACCTTATGAACCTCCTAAATCAAAGACTTAATCTCATTTTTATTTTTAATTTATTTTTTGAACCATCAATGCAGCTTTAACTTAAAAAGCTTTTTCACTCAAATTTATTCATAAGCAAGATAAACACCCTAACAGAACGGAGATTAGAAGGGGTCCTTGTGAATCACTAAGGCACCATATTCAGCATGTGTGAAAACTGGGAATTAAATCACTCTCCTTCCCTGAGATATGCATCTTATGCCTTCAGTATCCAAACAACTGGGATAACTTATTTATCCAAATCAATTAACAAAATTAAAAAGAAAAAGCACCTTCAAAGGGAAGAATCTTATCAGTATTTAAAAACCCTGAAAGAACACAAGACAGAGCTCTGTAAATTCTAAGAGGTACTTAAAACCAGAGCTAATAAAAGAAGACAAAAACAAAAATTTTAACTTTGCTACACAGTTGAGGCACAAAAAGAAAGAAAACTAAATCATAGGTTTTGTTACCACTATCTTGCAAATCAGGACAGAAAAAATGCCAAGGAGGAGAATTATCCTCTCCTCTCTTCCCTACCAAGTTCTTCATAGGCAAGTGACTTTTGTAGGGGGGTGGACAGACCACAACCAAATTCTTCACTGATCTCAATATGAAAGTCCTCTGCAGGAAAAAAACACAACTCTCTTCACAAATCATTAATGTTTGCCTAGCAGCCCAATTTTACTGGAAATCACTCCTTAATCTTGATTGAAATGAAATTTTTTTTAAGACATAAGGACATTTATTGGAAACAAGCAAATAAACCCACTCACACACAGTGATAAAATAAATTCCCAACCTGACACCATCAAAACTTTTTTTTTTTTTTTTAAGATTTTATTTATTTGACAGAGAGAGACACAGCGAGAGAGGGAACACAAGCAGGGGGAGAGGGAGAGGGAGAAGCAGGCTT
Source organism: Leptonychotes weddellii (assembly GCF_054177405.1). Taxonomy (NCBI): domain Eukaryota; kingdom Metazoa; phylum Chordata; class Mammalia; order Carnivora; family Phocidae; genus Leptonychotes; species Leptonychotes weddellii. The sequence goes on from NC_138373.1 coordinate 49,633,404, forward strand.
CCCGCCGAGCAGGGAGCCCGATGCAGGGCTCGATTCCAGGACCCTGGGATCATGACCTGAGCTGAAGGCAGATGCTTAATGACTGAGCCACCCAGGCGTCCCACCATCAAAAATTTTTATAGTATTTAACACTATTTTAGGACTTCTGTTTAAAAAACAAAACACATTCTGCTCTCTGAAACTCTTTTCCAACTCCACTCCCTACAAAGGATGAATCAGGAGTAGGCATTTCTCATCACTGCATAACACACCTGTAGAATGCTTTGTCAAATTACATGTACGCAATTATCTCATTACATGTGACAAAATTAACTTGCTCTTTCCCTCAGGCTCAATCTGTAATAATGAAATAACACTAATACCAAACTAAATTAAAACATGCAGGCATGTCCACTCTGTAAAAGCAGAGACCATCTCCTTTGCTCATTATGGTTATTTTAAAGATGCTCCGTATTTGCAGGCACATCACAAGGTTGACGGGATAATAAGCAGGCTCACAGTGTCTCATTAATCACCTTTCTGTTCCAATAGAGGTTTAAATAAAGACTGTACAGTAGCACAGTGAAGCACGATTTTAACAATGTTTTTCTTCCTACTCAAAATACTGACCTACTGTCCATGCTTATCAAACATGGCACCCAATAGGTGCTTTATAAATGTTCACTTTTGTTGATGACAATAATGATAAAGGTCTCTTTCAGGAAGAGACAGACAGGTACAGAAAAGAAAGAGGCACAACGGCAAGAATTGAATTTAAATTTAACTGAAAATCAGCAACAAGAGAAAGTCCTGAAAGACTGTTTTTATCTAAAAGAAAGAAAGCAGTGAATTTTTCATAATATATATTCATTCATGTTTTTAATATTTATAACGGACACACCTGATTTACAAACAAAAAATGTGAACTATGGAATTTATTTAGATTTGATTTACTTGAATCATCTTTATTAGATAAATTAATTTTTTATTGTCACATATCCAAGATGATCCTCCGCACATGAATTTTTACTATGAAATAGTTTAAAAATTTAAATGCTATATGCGTCCAAGTTTTTACTACTGCGCTATCCTGTTTCTTTCGATCTACTTCCAAATTTATTTTTCAAGCTTATGTCAAACAAGGCATATATGATTGAATAAGTGATCTGAAATAGCCTCTTTATTTCTTCGCTTTCTAGGTTAAAAAGGTGCTCTGTGTTTAGTGATGAAACTTATTCATTTAGTTTTGCCAACTTTTCATCTAAAATTTATTCAAGGAAGAGCCAGTTCAAATTTACATCATTTGAAGGAAAAATGCCAAATGCTCACCCTTCAAGATTACACATATATATATATATATATGTATATATATATATTTTTTACCTTCCTTTAGCATAAGCAGATAAATTCTCCGTGTCACGGCTGCTGAGTTTCCCTGCTATTTTTATTTTCTACTGACAGAATATTCAAAGCTGACAAATGTGGTAGGAACAGACATAATTATTAAAAGTTTCAATTTACAGCAAATAGTGACAGTTTGCTTTTGCTACTCATAAAGCAAAATCGAGGAGGTGTAAATACACAGGGAAGGTAGAACAAACATGCTTTAGATCTTTTTAAAATAGTTCCAATAAGCAATGCTCATTTGACATATTATTCCAAAAGTATTGGTTTAGTCACTGATTCAAAAAATAAAAATAGAATTATGGATGGCGACTTTCAATAATACTTTAAAAACTTTACTTATGGTTATCCTTTGTGTATCTAATGAAGGCTTTTAAAAAATCACAGATAATTAACTTAAAACACAAGATGGAGAGTTCTGTACTAATTAAAGAATCATCAAGTATGTGCAGGAGGAAAAAAAATAAGGCAAATAAGCAAAATATTTCCACTGCATAGGAATAGCTGGTTTGTCAGAGTTGAATTTCCTACAATTGACAATCTCCTGACTTTCAGTACATTTTACTAATTGTTGAGGGGGAGAAAGACTTGAATGCACAAGAACTATGTAAATTCTGAGTAATGGCAGGGGTCAGATAATGTCAGGGACAACACCGAAATGTTTGACATGAAACACTTCATAACCCTTATGTGACCTCTTTGGAGGCTGAATCATAGTGGTGTTAAACCATAAAACATATTACCAGCGGAATTTAGTAATGGCAAGAGAGACATTGGGGGGGGGCGGGGAACCAGGAAAAATACAGAAAAAGCAAGTAAACTGTCTCCCATTCAAAAAGCACGTCATCAGCGAAAGGGGCTCATTTAGAAAGTCTATTCCGAGGCAGAGACAATATGAGGAGATGATGTTCCTGCTCCAAAGCAAGAAAATCAAGTCAGAATCTGGAGAAATGAACCATATCCGGAGACAAGCTTTTGCCAAACTTCCCAAGGTGACGGGAATGTTCTTTATCTTGACTGGGGTGCTTGATACATGGATATAGTCATTTCTCAAAACTCAGGGAGCTACATGCTTAAGGGATGCATGTTATATGTACATAATTTCTGAACTGAAAAAACTTATATGACTTCCAAACATGTATTTATTTTATTGCATTAGATGCAAAATGGAGGGTCTTCTGTTAATTTTCAAAAAACTCTTTCTTAAAAAGCAGGAAAATACAAAAGGGAGAACTGAGAAAAATCTAGGGCACAAAATAGGAGTGGAGCAGAGAGACAAACCATTAAACTTTGAGTCACCAATGGAAAAAAAAAATCTTTCCAAAGACTCAAATAGTGCTCACAGGGGCAAGTGAAAAAAAGAGAAGGAATGATGCCTCCCTGACATATTAATATATTTAATAAATAAGTGTTTGTTTAATAAACTAGGCTATGAACGGCATCTCCATTTTAAAGTCGATGAGATATACAGGATAGTTCACTGATGCGCCTAAGGATACACAACTAGGACAGAGCCAGGATGCAAATAGATCTCGCAGACTCCTACACATAACTCATCCCACAAAACAATACTCTGTGTGCATATTGTGTGTGTGGTGTGTAAAACATAAAAATAAGAACCACTGTTAGCTTCATATAGTAGTGATGAGGCTTTCCGCCTCGCCTCCACACAGGATGGGTGAGTATAAATGTGCTGGAAACTATGCGCATGAACTAAAACAATCGCGAGTTCTTTTTCTTAAATATTCATTCATTCAATGGCTTAAAAATCTGCAACATTATACTTGGGTATGCAAATATGTATCCGCTAAACGCTTAACAGCCTAAAGAGCTCTCTGACTAGATATGTTGAGTGTAATTTTATTCTCTTAGCACAATTTTTTATTATGATTTGATTGAAGTTAGTTGTACTTGATTTCAGAAAAGCAGGCAGAAGATAATGCCAGACAAGACTGCATTTTCTGTGGATTAGTTACTGAGATGTGCTTTTGGAAATCTTATAGAGAGTGGGAAAGAACGGTACTCTTGAAGGGATGTCACAAAAGTTCACTGAGGCTCAAATGTGACACCAGAGCTGATGGGTGCCTTGGCTGGTCCTGGAAACAGTGTTCTCACATACACCCCATCTTGGGTTCCTAAACACATGAGATTCTGTGTTAGCAGTGCCCTTCCTTCCATATGCCCTCTGGTAACGTCAGCTGCACAGCCTCAGAGGGTCACATCATGACCTTGTAGCACAAATGGTTTGCCCTGTGCGGCTCATTGTGCTTATTCCAAACTTCAAACACACATACACACATACACCCCAAAAGGAAGGAAATCTGTCAGTATATATCTCAAAATCACAATCATTGATACAACCCACATATACCTTTTCCTTCCTAAAAAGAAACATACATTTTGCATCATTCCATAAAATGTGCAAAATACAATCTAATCATCACTCAATGGATATTCGAGAATATAATATAGGGGTGAACCACCCAATTCAATTGTGACAGTCCTTAAAATTTTCGCTCAAATGAAGTTTGTATCTTCTTCCACAGTGAGACATGGAAGACCAGTCATGGGATGATAGAGGCAAAAGCTTAAGAACATGGGCTTGGGTCTCAGATTCTGGTTCAAAGCTGGGCTCTGTCACTCAGTAGCTGCATTACTGAGGGCAAAAAAACTTAATCGGTTAAAGCTTCAGTTTGCTGATCTATAAAGTGGGGATGATTATATTTTCCTTCAACTTCATAAATTATCCTGAGAAATCAATAAAAAAACTTACATGAAGGGCTTAGCAGAGTATGTGGCATACATGCTCAATAATCCTATAATTATATATATAATTTTGTATATATGTATATATAATGCATATCTAACAACTCTATAATAATCACTTTGAATAGTGCTATAATAACAAAAATACAGGAAGTATGTTTCCTTTTTTCCTTAATACTTTTATTTACGAAATTTTATTAGAACATTTACATGTTGTTATTTAAAATGATGAATTAAGTTGCACACAGTTAGAGAAAAATCAGGAAGGAACAGAAAGCGTAAAGAGCAATCCTACCACTTGACAACACTATTGATATTTAAAGTGTATCCTTCAAAACTTTTTTAAATACACATTTGCATTAAGTACAGGTACAGAGTCTGCTTTTTAAATTTGTAATATATTACGAAAATTCCCCAAACCCATTGGTCTTACACAGCATTAAATGGCTGTCTAGCACTCAATCAGACTGCTGCATCATGACTTCCCCAATCATAGGCTATGGGGCACTCTGGTATTTCCAATCACCGCTATTATAAATGAGGTTAAGTTTTTGTTTCATTGGTTATTTGTTAAGAGGATTATAATCATGTACAAAATAAAGCAAATAAGGTGAGCTAAAAGAACCCCATTTCTTTCAAGGCTCTGACCAGTAGCTGTCGGGTGGGGTTGTCATGAAATCGATGTGTTTCAACAAGTGATTTCTTGGTAACTGCAGAATTCCTTTCCATCATGCACCCTCGACCAACCAAGCATACATAGCATATGCCCAATCCTATTCTTGAATTAACAGGGGTAAAGCTGCAAGCGCTTACCTGACCTTACAGAATTAGCTTACGGTGTACTTCCATAAACACATTATGTAATGCAAAAAGAAAAGTGGCTTTGGCAAAAGTGACAAATTTTACTCAGGGCTTTTACGAAAAAATTCTTGGAGATAGGTCATTTAATAAAAAAAAAAATTCTCATTCTTGTACTATTTAATCAACAAAATTAGAATCAGCAGAAATAAAATGTGAGCCAGACATGTTCATAGCTATCAGTGTTTTTCAGTACCAAAAAATTAGAACAAACAGATAAATAGTGTTTCAAGTAAAAACACCCTTCCCTTTAAATCCTGGAAATATGCAAATACAATATAGCTTCATACACTCAGGAAACTGGTTCTTTATTCCACAGAGATTTTTCTGTCAGTGTTACAAGCTAAAAACAAAATATGAATGACAAGTGCACATACTTAGCTGATAGAGAATACAGAGTCCAATACTAACCACATTAATCTCTCCTAGAGGTTATGTGACTTCCAGGCAGAAATACTGATTCAGACCTAGTCTCCTGCCACTAAGTTTGACAAGTGTTCTAATCTGAGCTGAGAAATTTCTCCCCAAAATGGTAACTTGCAGTACTTCCCAGAGCTCATCTGGCTAACCTGGTAACTAACTTGATTATCTAGTTTAATTCATGCATTAAGAACTTTTTAATAAACAGGCTGCTGGATAACAGGAGTATATACACATAGACCTCACTGGATACTGAAAGTTATTCAAAAGCTAGTAATTGAAAGAACCAGGCAACATTCTCTATGTAGTTATGCTAGGTTAGATTTTTAGCTTTATGGGGGTTTTTTGGGTCATTTTTTAATATTGCCACACTTTAATCATACTCAACAATAAGAACAATTCAGTAAACAATTTTAGAGCTTACTCTTCTCAATCAGATTTTTGTGTGTGCATGCATAACTGAGAATTTGGAAAATTCTCATTCTTCCTCTCCCACAATTTCCTCCAGCTGCCCAGGGTCACCCCCACAGACAGCTCTTGAACCCATGATCATCAAAGTCGGCAGTCCTCCTTGGCCCACGCCAAGGCACAGCGTGATCGTCCACTGGATTCTTCTTCTAGCGGATAATCGGGTATTGTGCTATCATTTCTCTTCATCTCAAACACAAGGAGTTTTAGTGGCTTATGCCTCCTTTTCCTTTCCTCTAATCACTGTGCATCTTGGGTTTTTTTGATTTTTCATTTTGTATGCCAATTCGTCAACTTCAATTACAACAGAAATAAAACCACAATATATGTGAGAAGACTCTTCCTTAACGTTGTCTTTTGAATTATCTACTCAACTTGGGGGTTGAGATTTAAAACAACAACAAAACCAGTGTCATCTGGTAATGCTGCAGATCTTTCTCAGCAGATCTTTCTTTCCCCTTGAAAATATAAACCAAGTCTGTCCCCATGTTCAAGATTTGATCAGAGAATATTTTGGCATCAAAGATAACTTGGTGTTTATTAAGAAAGAAGAGTAACTTTTTGGTTAAGTTACTTTTCTCCTCACATGTAATACAACACAAGGAATGTCAGACTTTATTTGGCTGCCTGGATCTTTGAAGGGAATGAGATGATAAGTATGTGAGAATCCCTGCTATTCTCATCCTTCCCCACAAACAGTACTGTTCTAAATTTTAATCTTGTCAAAATGGTAAATATAAAATGGTATCACTGTGGTTTTAATTTGTAGTTCTCTGATCACTAATGAGGCTGATTGTGTTTCCTGTTTCTTCACCGTTAATGTTTCCTTTTCATTGAAATGTTTTTTCATACCTCTGACCTAGTGTTATTTTATTCATATAATTTCTTTATCTGTTTTAGATACTAATCCATCCTCAGCGATATGTGTTGCAGATTACTTCTCCCCACTGTGGCTTGTCTTTTCAATTTGTTAAGCATATCCTTTTGATAAAGTGAACATTTATTTTGATACAGTTGAATTTATCAATTTTTTTTCCTTTGCACAGTTTGTGTTTTTTTTGCACTTGGTGTTAAGAAATGCTTCCCCCCCCCCTTTTTTTTTTTTTTTTTGCATTCTGGGTTTCTTTTATTTTATGAAAAAGCTAATTTCAAATCTACATTAAACAAAGCTGAATACAAAGTCTTCGTGCAGGAGGCCTGGTGGTCTCGTTTATAAAAACCTATGACCACTGTCCTTAGGTCTTAAAGTTTCAGAAAGGATCCTTCGGATGGCTTTGCATTTGCATGTTTCAATGCCAGAGTGCAGGGACAGACCCTGTGTCCGTTGGAAGGCCTTGGTCAGCCCCCAGAGTACCAAGTCACCTCCGCGGTCACCCTCAGCTAAAGAAATTACATCCACAAATTTTCCACTTCCCGTTTTTTTTTTTTTTTAAATAGTTAAGAGATTTTATTCTAGTAGCTATAAGTACAGTGCTCGTTTGTCAAAATGAAAACTGAAAACGAGTATACAAAACAGTTGATTATTAATCGTGTGTTGAAAGCAGTAAGCAGTTCCACGACACCAAATAAACCAGTTCTGAGGATTTCCCCAAGATAAAGTTTAACAGCTCCAGCTTCTTCAGTGTTTATCAAAATACAAAAGAAAACAGTAGAGGTCGTTGTTTCGATGGCAAATCCGACCCTTGCAGGCTGAGGGAGTGAAAGCACATGTAGACAGGAGTTCCGGGGGCTGAGGCTCTAGGGTGATGGCCCGCCCACCCGCACTCCTGCTGGTGAGACCCCAGGCAGCCTGGAGCAAGCCAGAGTGCCCACGCCGACCCAAGGGAAGGCCGGGGTCCCTCCAAGGAGTCCGTGAGCAGTGACCGCAGCCCCCAGCCTGTCTCCTAGGCGGCTGTGTGAGCACAAGTACAAGCACAAACGCTAGGGGATGCGGGATGACCCGAGACAGAGCCAATCACAGGGACCCTATCGTGACCATGCAGAATGGACCGTGGCTGGTTCTGCCGTGTCTCATGTTCCCGACGGGCAACAGATCACTGGTGGGCTAGACTGGCCGCCACTGCAGAACCGACACTAGGCATGTTTCTCCCTTCTGTGTGTTCAAGTGTTCTCCTTATCTTGTATTTGTAACGATTTTAAAAATGCACTGAGTTCAGGTTAAAAACCAACCACCAAAATGGATCTCAGCACAGATCTAACGCCCAGAGGAGGCGTGCCAGGCTGGTTGGACACAGCGACTCCTGGAGGCCCCGCGTGCCTAACATCCCTTCTCAGTACTGAACAGTGGGTTGATTCTCTTTTCACAATAAAAAAAGCTGAGTAATATTGCATAGGAGTACCAGAAACTTCCTCATTGGGAACAAAAACTATTTACATTAAATAAAAACCCGGCTGCAGGCTGCGTCTGCACATTTACAGCATGGTGAAGCACACTGTGACCGACCATGGAGACAGCTTCTGGCACTCACACCACATGAGAGTAAAGCAGGGTGGAAGGAGGGGCGGGGGCGTGGCTCACTTCTGGCTCCGGAGCTGATTGGACAGCCAGTCCAGTCCCTCATACAGCCCATCCCGCTGGTGGCACAGGTGGCCTGAATGTACCAGTTCCTGTGGCGCAGGGACCGCGCCCCAGCTTGTCCGTGATCTCAGCCGCGTTCATGCCCCTGGGGAGGTCCTGCTCGTTGGCGAACACCAGCAGGACCCTAAGCTCATCTTCCGCCAGCATCCACATGAGCTCCTCATGGGCCTCGTTCACACGCTCTCTGTCGTTGCCGTCCACCACAAAGATGAGACCTTGTGTGTTCTGGAAGTAGTGACCCCACAGAGGTCGGATCTTGTCCTGGCCACCCACGACCCACACGGTGAAGCTGATATTCTTGTCCTCCACCGTCTCCATGGTGAAGCCTATGGTGGGAATGGTGGTAACGATCTCACCCAGCTTCAGTTTGTACAGGATGGTGGTCTTCCCCGCAGCATCCAGGCCCACCATGAGAAGGCGCATTTTTTTTTTTTTTTTTTTGCCAAAAAGGCCCTTGAAGAGGTCTGAGAAGATATTTCCCATGCTGTAGGCGGGTGGGAGCAACACTGGCCAGAGAAACCCTTGGTGGCGGCAGCAGCAGCGGCGAGGCTACTGCTCTGAGCCATGCGTTGGTTTCGCTCCCGCCTCCATTTCCCGGTTTTGCCTGAGGTCTTAAATTTGCAGCCTCATCTTCATCAACAGTTTCCATCACGATGTGTGTGATACAGTCTGATACACATGCATCCGCACATACAGCTAGAGAGCATTCAGCAACATCACCTTTGTTGTCAGTTTCTTCCTTCAGCTCCCAGAGGGGCTCTCTCTTGCTCACTCATTTCTTTTTTTTTTTTTGGTTCATTGAAAATTCCATAGTTTTGCTTTCCTTTTAAAAGTTGGTTTCATGATTTAAAGATTCAAATATTTAATCTACCTGGGCTGATTTTCTTTACATGTCACAATCTGGTTTCATTTTTCTTCCTCCACGTGTATAATCCTGCAACTGCATTGCTAAGGGGACAGTTCCTCCTCTTTCCACTGATCTGCAACACGCATGCTGCCATAAACCAAGTTTGCACGCATGCATATATCATGTCTGGGCTTTCTATACAGTTCCAGTGGTTTCTTTGTCTACACTAATACCCTAATTCCTCAGTCTTCATTACTCTTCATTACTCATACTTCATACTTCATTACTCAAGGTTTATAACAGACCTTGATCTCCATAAGGCAAGACCTCTCATCTCTCCTCTTCTGGTTCTTCCTTAGGAAGGTCTTGGTTATTCTTGACCCTTTGCTTTTCCAAACAAGCAACCAGAACTAGCCCGTCAATTTGAACTATCTTTTCTCTCTGGTTGCTTTTAACGACTCCTCTTTTGTCTTTGATGTCCTGCCCTCCCACCATGATATGTCTAAATATGTATTTGTGTTGCCTGGTATACAGTGTATTCACTCTATATGAACATGCTAATCTTTCAACATTTCTGGGAAATTCTATCTTTACACCCTAAATAACTTTACAAGGATGTCTGCAGAGCAAACAACCTTAGAAGACAGAGTCTCCCCCTCTGGCACAGAGAGCAGATCTGTTTACTTTCCTGGAGATAAAATAATGTCTCTCTTTGCTGGCCAAAGAGCAGATTTGCTTACAGTCCATTTTAAAAGACTGGGGTCTCTGGATGTGCCTCAGACTTCCTACACAACCCACTCTGCATCACCCCCATGTGACTTGGGGAGCATAGGGGATAGGCTTGAACATATAGCTCAGGAGGCTTAATGCACTGTAATAAAGTCCTTTGTATCTGGCCCTGAAGTCTTGCATCTTCAAAGAGCATCTGCGAAACTGTATCAAGCTTATTATAATAGAAACAAAATTTTCATTATTTATTCATTAAATTGTTATTATGATGAAGTTTCAAGACCCTTCAATTCTTGACCATTCCCCCCATTTTCAATATTTTAACATTTGGAATTCCAAATTGACCTGTGTTCCATCCTTTCCTTCTCTCATCCCTACATCTTACTCTGGACTATTTCTCACCTCCTTTGTCTCTCTGGGCTTCACGTGGGGTGATACCTCTCGTGATCTTCCAATCCATTCATTCTCTCCTCAGCTGTGTGTGACCCTCTACTTAACCAACCTACTGAGTTTTTATGTCTCATGATTCTATTTTTTTCCTTGTAATTCTATTCACTTCCTTTTCAAATCTTCCCGAACATTTTGGATGGTCTCTTATTCCTGCCTTGATTTTTTTCTTTATGTACTTCCGTGCATGTGTTTCATATTCAAAATCAGCATTCCAGTGTCCTTAGGGCATCAGGGACCTAGTCTATTTACTGTTTTTGTTGACTTTGGTGACCTATGGCTTGTGTTATTCCCCATTTGGTAATTCCTAGGTTGCTGTGTTGAGTATTCGGTATTTTTTATGGTAACCCTGTATACGCTAAATCTGGAGGAATTTTTGAGGGAACTGGACTGTTAATGCTTTCCTCCAGAGAGGACTTAATGCTTATATCTAACAGGTACCAGAGGGTTCTGCCAGCCTGGACATTTGTTATTTAAATTTTTTTAGGTTAGGGTTTCCATGACCCTGTAAGAATTGTAAATTTATACCCCAGACTCACCCAAAAATAAGCCTGTAGTAGCAGACTGTCAGAGGAGATGATGAATACAATGATAACTATTTTTCTTCCACTTAGAGCAACAGGAAAAACCATTTTCCTCATCTACTCCCTTTCCTGGTGAGCTCAATTTTTTTTCAGCTCTCACTTTCTCTGAGGGTATACCTCCTTGTGAATGTTCTCACTCTATGAGAGTGTTTCAGTTTTGGGCTTCCAACATTACCCAGACCCCAGACCTCTTGATCTCTTTTTGCCCAAGGGAGTTAAGCTGTGAATTCCTTACACAGGTATGGTGAGTAGGGCAGTCCTGGCCTTTTTACCACACCCCTTCGGGTTCCAATTACTATATAGACTTTTTGCCCCTTTGGAGATTTCCCTTACTCTCTTCCAAGTTCAACAAAACATCTAAAAAGTCAGTTTCTCTGATTTATTCTGCATCTAGTCTTTCACGGTGAAAGGGCTTTCAGAATATCTGATTCCCATACACAATCATTTCCATGTTTTCTTTTTTGTCCACACAGCCAAAAAATGGGCAACTTTTCCATTTTGCAAGTGCCTTTTACAGATGCTTAAAATGAACTGACCATACAAGGAGGCAAGAGAGATTCTGAAATAACAGCTTTTCTGTAAACTACAAATTTAGACCAAAAGCATTCTGCAGCACTCATACAGCTGATACGATTTGATACTGGTATAATCTGATACTGCATTTATCAGACTGACATTTGTATGTTAACAAGATTAAGGCAAAGCATTTTCACTGACCATTTTACCACATGTACCCATAGGTAGCACGTTTCTTTGAGAAATATTGGTGAATTTTTTGAATGAATTTCTGATGGAACAAAAGACTAGAAATCCTTGTGTTCCAATATTTAAGAGACATCATGAACAACTACCACATACTTGAAAGAGAAGTTACCTTAAATTTTTGTTGAATAATATAATATAGCTTAGCTTCTTACTGATTCCACAAAGACTTCTCCATGTTCACTTTCCTAATAAAATTACACTGCCACTTTTTAAACCATCCTTCATGTATACATTCTAACCTGTCTTAACTCTCTCTTTTTTAAAGATTTTATTTATTTATTTGACAGAGAGCAGGAGAGAGAACGAGAGAAAGCACAAGCAGGGGGAGCAGCAGAAGGAGAGGGAGAAGCAAAGTCCCCACTGAGCAGGGAGCCTGATGTGGGGCTTGATCCCAGGACCCTGGGATCATGACCTGAGCCGAAGGCAGACGCTTAACTGACTGAGCCAACCAGGCGCCTGTAACCTGTCTTAAGTCTCAAAAGACTCTTGGGCATTTTAATTTTGGCAATTTTTTGGTCACAGCTTTAGAAGTATATTTTTGGTTATCTGACAAAATTAAAAAAAAAATCCGAGAATACAGAGAAGGAGAATCAATAAATGAAAATCCTGTTGAAATTCTGTGTATTTTAAAGCAAAGAAGCTTCAAGACTTCAATTAGTCTTTCTCTGATAGTTCATATGCTAATTTCTACTTATTTTAATTAAAGAAAAAACTGGAAGCACTTTTTCTTGCCATTTTGAAATTAAAAGACAAAATAATCAAAGAAATCAAGCCAAAGACTATTCCGTGGAGATAAAGATAAGATTAAATTTGATGATAATCCACGACTAAGATGCTGGCTCTGGTGATAATTTGGGGCGCATCTCTTTGCAATCCCTCAAAAACCCCTCTAAGTTTGAAAGGATGAAAGCATATTGACTCAGTATAAAAAAAAAAGGAGCCAGAAATCATGATATAAGGAAAAGCCCACTCAGGTTCCTTGGACTGTGGCCTGCACTTCACGCGGCCTGGACACCTGTAAGTATCTGCCAGCCACCGCGCTCTGTGCCACGACTAGGCTAGCAGACATGTTCACTATCCTTCTGAACAATTTAGTCAGGACAGTCCATTCAAAGTCACCCTGCTCTAAACAAGGGGCACTATGTGTTCACGTACAACAGGAGGAGAGAATCATCTGTAACAGTCTAGCTGATTCTGCCCCTTTTCATGCCCTCAGAGAGGAGAGTCTTTATCTTGGGAAGATGAAGGGATTGAAAATAAAGATGGATTACTATTTCAGGTTATAATTTGCTTATGTGGGGATCTACTTTCTTAAATGGAAAGACTTTTTGAACATTTCCCTCCTAATGCTCTTGATAATGGGTTAAAAATATTCTTCAATTAAGCCTCCACACCACTCTGCCAGAACCAGCGCGGGACCATTAGCTCTCCCACCGTGTGGCACCGGAGGCTGGTGGGCCGGGAGCTCCGCTGACAACCAGAAAAGTCACAGGAATCGCCACTCACCGAACAGAACAACGACCTGTGTCGTCGGCATGCAAAGGTCACCCATTGGTCTTTCTTAGTCTCACGCGTGGTCTCCATGAAAATACAGAAGAAGGACCCCACAAACTGGTGTGCCGACAACCTTTTAACTTGAAGCACACATACGAAAGTGCAGCTGAGCCTGAAGGCGGTGGAGCCCCTAAACCCATGCTGTTAACGAGGTGAAATCACCTCTTTTCATTTTCGCCTGTCAGGAAGGGCTGGTCCCAGGGCCAGGGCGGGTAGGACGTCTAAGAAAAAGGACGCCCAGGTGGGCAGTGGGGTGGTTCTGGGAGGTGGTGGGCAGTGGCGCACTTTCGAAGAAGAGCAAGTTCGAGTACTATATACACTCCAGGAGTCCCAAAAGGGACGGGGGGTTAAATGTGCCTTCATGAACACTGTTTATGGTACAAACACTGACCTTTCCTTTATTGAGAATTTTATAGAACCCACTAAAATGTAACAGCTCAGAAGCATCTAATACATCTCCTTTAACACATGACTCTGATTTATAAGGAAGAAAGGATTCATTTTCATGTTAGAAGTTTATGAGATCTCCAGGGAAATTCTCCACAACTTCACAGACATTCCCTTTTCCCAGGGCTATAGCGATTGTCCCGTGGAGGCATTCAGATAGAGCTGCTCATGCTCGCTGAACGCAGTGCTAGCTCTGGGACGGTCAATTGTTTTCTCCATGACTCTTGGGTGTATAGAAAGCTATTTCTAGAGGATTAACAACAACTAGGATGCCAAATCAAGAGGAGCAAGGAGGTGTTATATACTGGATAAGAAGCCACATATATAAACAATGACATCTAGGACAGGTTCAATGAATGTTCCTATGGATAAGACAGTGTTTTAAAACAGATGGAGCACTCAACTTTGAGCCAGAAGACGTGGCTGGAGTCTGCTATCCTAGCTGGGTAATCCTGGGGAGGTCACTTAACCTTTTACAGCTGTGCTTTCCACCCATACAGAGAGGGGACTAAATTCGATTGTCTGAGGCTTCTCTGAACTCCAGTGTAATTAATATTCTAATCTAAAGAGGTTTTATTCTTCTTTCCTAATATCATCCTCTAAGTTTTTACCAATTTAGAGACGTGTTATTGGAGATTAGTATCTCTTTATGCATATTCTTGCTAAAACCATAGCCCACACTTCGTGGCATTCCATGATATGGTATTATGATTAACACTATTTATTCATTGACATTTATTGAGTGTTTACTATGTGTCCAACACAGTTCTCAGTACTCCACATGCATTATCTCATAGAATCTTCTTTAACAACCCTATTAGGCAGACACTATTATTCAACCTTCCAGAAGAGAGAGAATCAGTGCTCCAAATTTTAAAAAATAAATCATAAGTGGTGGATTTAGGATATGAAATGAAGGTAGTCTGACTCCAGAACTCACCATCCCAACTACACTGTCACACTGACTGACCACAGCAACACCCTACTCAACAAATAATATCTAAAGCAAACACAGTTCTCCCTAAAATCTGCATAAAGATTATGAACTTCTACTGTTTCTCTACTATCCTGAAGAATTCACATCTTGTCCAAATTTTTAGGTAACAGGAATATTTTGATACCTAAAGATTGATGATACAGTACCTTTTCATATTAAATAAAGAATTCTGTCCGAAATATATCCCCTAAAGAAAAAAAACCTTGTAATTTTCCTATGGAGATAGATGATTTTTCCTAAAGCTATGTAAAAGAACACATTAGGCAAAACAGAAATGATAAAATATGTATTTGGGAGATGCTGATACTGAAAATATTCCATGGATCATTCTAAAATTTAGACAAATTTCTATTACCATGCCATGATAAAATGGACAAGATAATATATTGAATCAAGGAACAAGAACTCAACAGTTCATCTGGGCAGCTACGCAGTTATGAATAATTTTAATAAATATGCAAAGCTGGTATTCTGCCACATAAAATAGCTAGTCAATTGTGAATCTGAAATATATTTTTAGACTATAATGTGTCTGTCCTTGGAATTAAATAATTGTCACTTTAATGAACACTACTATTTTTGATTTTAGGATATCTGCATTTTGTCTTGTGCTTTCTTAAGATTAATTCTGGTCTCTTCACCATTTTAACTGTGACTATTTTATAGATTAATTTTATAACTCGATTTTTATTCTACAGCTAGGTTCTTGCATACCAGAATACATTGCTAATCACTTGCCAAATGCATCTCTATACCCTAGAGATAACACTGCTGAACTAAGTTCAAGGATATGATTTGAAATAATAAATCCTATCTGCACCACACAAAATATATACAAGACGACATGGAATACATGTAGAAACAAATGCATCTTAAAGACCAACTCACCTCCTGCTGTAATTGAATAAGGACATTAATAACGACACCTTCAAACTACATGTTATTTTGAAAATATTTACCTTAGCCTTTCCTAATGGTCCGTGCCCAAGAGACTAGTTCAGAGAGTTATGTTAACTACCACAGTATTGTAAAGACTCTGGATCTGTCTTGGTCTCAAGGATGAAACCAACACTTGGCAAGGATGAAGCTTATACTTTAGCTGTCTATCTAGTTAAGAAATCAGCTCTGGAAAGCAGTAAATTTTCCCAGATTCACTTTTCTAACTATATTCAGTATAGGTAACAAAAAGAAGAAAGGAATAGAAGTTAAGAGCCTTAAATACCAGATGAGACTCTGCCTTGTGGTCTTAAGCTAAGTGACCTCTAAGCCTGTTTATTATAATTAAAGCCACTCCATTAATGACTACTTACCAATGGACATGAACTAGTGTGCACCATATGTGCATTCTCTCACAGTTCTTATAACAGTGCAACTGTACTACAGTGTAGTGCAATAGTATAAAAATACTGTATTATTAACTCCACTTTACACATGAAAAAATATATGCAATGAGCCTGCTTGATGTTAGGCACTTAGAAGCTAAGCAAAAATGATGAACCAAAAGACATAGGATCTCAGCCCTCCTAAAGGTTACCAATACAGTAGGAAAAAAATGTATTATATAATCCCACAAATAAACATAACATTACAAGAGCAGTAAGTGCCAAGATAGGCACAAGGTATCCTGATTATAGGTGAGGGCGGTGCGTTGAGCTCAGATTTGGAGTAAGACCGTGTTTGAATTCTGGCTCTAGCATATATAATTATATCCCTGGGCACTTAGCTTAAGACCACAAGGCAGAGTCTCATCTGGTATTTAAGGCTCTTAACTTCTATTCCTTACTTCTTTTTGTTACCTATACTGAATATAGTTAGAAAAGCGAATCTGGGAAAATTTACTGCTTTCCAGATCCCTGAGATCCCTGTATTTCAGTTTCTCTCTCTGTAAAATGCAGATTATAGTACCTACCTCATAGAGTTGTAATGATTAAATAGTAAGTGTCCAATGAACAGTTGTAGTTGCTTTCTGCTATTGTAATTATTTGACCTTATTGAGGGGTGAGGGCAGTGGGGAAGGTAGACTCCTCACATAAAGGAATCAATGACCTAAAATCTACAGAATAGTGGGAATTAACGAGTCAGTGGGGGAGGATGGGTGCTGGGTAAGAGAAATGTTTCAGGCACTTGAAAAGGTTCAATAAACACACTATGATATTAACTAGCTAGGCTATCTTAGATCATTTAATCACTTGGGATTCAATTTCATCATCTGAAAAATAAGGAGGGGAAATTAGATAATCACTCTGATTTCATACTCTTTATGTTTCTGTAAAATTTGAACACAGTAAAGCAAAACATTGGAAATACAGGTCAGCTGAACACAGCTTCTTTCCCTAGTAAGGAGTAGGGCCAAAAAGGCCTTAGATGAAAATTTTAAGAACAGTCCCACTTTATCTCCTTTCTACTCCCCTTGTTCTGATCTCCCTCATTATTAACTTTCCTACACCTGTAAATAAAAGAAATCACACGGCAGTAACCTTGTTTCCATCTGTGAAGGTGGTTTACATTTCTCTAACTGTAATGTCAATTTTCTCTTTCAGGAGGATCATCCATTGACATGATTCCAGGCAGCTCTGTCTTATCAAAAGGACTGCTATATATAAACATGGCTGGATGTTTAAGTTTATATTTACCAAACTGCTGATATAACATATATTTATGACCAATTTTTCCTCCTTAGTTGGCAGGCTAGTGTCTAATTAAAGGAGGGGTCCAGGGAAGACTCAGCCAAAAGAAAGATGAACTGTAGCTCCAGCCTAAATTGGATTCCTAAATTCTAGGACCATAAAACCTCTTCCCTAATAGATCTCTCTCCATTTAGGATTATCCAGAAACCTCAAAATCAGGGTACATAAGACCAAACTCATCTTTCACTCCCTCCTGCCTTGACTCTCATCCCTTTCCTCCCATGTCCCCTTGGTCAGCACCGGTCAGGCCCAAGGAGAGCCCCGCAGGGACCTTTCAGCTCCAGACTGTTGACTGAAATGAAAGAATCTTTTACATCTTGAGTGGAAAACCTGGGATCGAGGGCACGGGATCTGAGCTATTTTTATTTTCTTTTTTAAGGTAAGTAATGTAATATGGAGCTTACCAGGCACTATCTCCACAATAATACTATGATACAGGCACTCATAATTCTTTATTCTCTTTAAAATATTTTCAACTTTATTTGGAAAAATTTTATCCATATTCAAGAGTCGAGAGAATAATATAAGTTCCCATGTACCCACTCATCCAGCTTCAAAAACTATCTACTCAGGGCATGTTCTATTTCATTCATTTTCACTTCTACTTACCCCCTTCCAACTCCACCACATTGTTCTGAGGCAAATGTGAGAAATTATATTAGTTCATTCATAAACATTTAAGTATATAATCACCAACTATGACCAAACCTAAAAATTCCTTAACATCATCAAATATCCAGTATTCAAATTTCCTGATTATCTAAAAAAAAAAAATCTTTTTACATTTTGTTTGAATGAGATTTTGTAAAAACATATAAATGTTTTAATAAACTCTAGTTATTCTTACTGATATCCAAACTGTCCCAGATTTGGCCAATGGGAGGCTTGCCTCTTCAACCTGGCATCTCGAGTTCTTCTGACACAGTCTTTTATAGCTTCCTTGCTTTCTAGACTGACAGGATATTACAGCTCAGTTGTATATTCTTCTGATAAAGACCTGGAATTAGCCTTCTTATTTTTTTATAAGCTCCCAGAGTTCTTTTAGCGATAGTATTTAAATATAATAATCCAGAGCCAAGAGTGGTATTGCTAGCACTTTGAAAAATGTCATTGGAATTTTGAATGGGATGGCGTTGAAGGTATAGATTGCTCTGGGTAGCACAGACATTTTAACAATGTTTATTCTTCCGATCCATGAGCATGGAATGTTTTTCCATCTCTTTGTGTCTTCTTCAATTTCTTTCATGAGTGTTCTGTAGTTCCTAGAGTATAGATCCTTTACCTTTTTGGTTAGGTTTATTCTGAGGTATCTTACGGTTTTTGGTGCTACTGTAAATGGAATCATTTCTCTAATTTCTCTTTCTACAGTTGCATTGTTAGTGTATAAGAAAGCAACTGATTTCTCTGCATTGATTTCGTATCCTGCCACATTACTGAATTGCTGTATGAGTTCTAGTAATTTGGGGGTGGAGTCTTTTCGGTTTTCCACATAAAGTATCATGTCATCTGCGAAAAGAGAGATTCTGACTTCTTCTTTGCCAATTTGAATACCTTTTATGTCTTTTTGTTGTCTGATTGCTGTTGCTAGGACTTCTAGTACTATGTTGAACAACAGTGGCGAGAGTGGGCATCCTTGACCTGTTCCTGATCTTAAGGGAAAGGCTCTCAGCTTTTCCCCATTGAGGATATTTGCAGTGGGTTTTTCATAGATGGATTTTATGAACTTGAGGAATGTTCCCTCTATCCCTATACTCTTTGAAGAGTTTTAATCAGGAAAGGATGCTGTATTTTGTTAAATGCTTTTTCTGCATCAATTGAGAGGACCGTATGGTTCTTCTCTCTCCTCTTACTATGTGTTCTATCACACTGATGGATTTCCGAATGTTGAACCACCCTTGCATCCTGGGGATAAATCCCACTTGGTCATGGTGGATGATCCTTTTAATGTATTGTTGGATCCTATTAGCTAGGATTTTGTTGAGGATTTTGGAATCCATGTTCATCAGGGACATCGGTCTGAAATTCTCCTTTTTGATGGGGTCTTTGCCTAATTTGGGGATTAAGGTAATGCTGGCCTCACAGAATGAGTCTGGAAGCTTTCCTTCTGCTTCTGTTTTTTGAAACAGCTTCAGGAGAACAGGTATTATTTCTTTTTTGAATGTTTGGTAGAATTCCCCAGGGAATTCATCAGGCCCTGGACTCTTGTTTTTTTGGAGGTTTTTGATCACTGCTTCAATCTCATTACTGGTTATTGGCCTATTCAGGTTGTCAGTTTCTTCCTGTTTCAGTCTTGGTAGTTTACAGCTTTCTAGGAAGGCATCCACTTCTTCCAGGTTGCTTAATTTATTGGCATATAGTTGTTGATAATA